>NC_081563.1:77097679-77194686 GCF_022355385.1 Mustela nigripes | reverse complement strand
AGATTACATCAGATACATATCATTGACATATAGGTAGATATTGTAGGATTTCGTTTATCCGGAATGTCCAGAACAGGCATATCCACAGAGACAGAGCGATGAGCGGATGTCCCCATGCTGGGGGGCAGGGACTTGAGCATGGAGAGTGTCTGCTGACAGGTATGGGGCTTCTTGTTGGGGTGAAGAAAAGGTTGTGGAACCAGTAGTGATGGTTGCATAACCCTGTGAAGGTGTGAAACCCCTGAATCATACTCCAGGGACGTACAGCTCTCTGATCGGTTCAGCTCCCCCACCCACCTATCGCAGAGCACTACCCCACTAACCTAAATTCCTGCCCACTGTCGCCATAGCAGCAAGGACAACACAGCTGACACTTATCATGAATTCCTGGTGGGGTATTGTTAGAGCTGCCACCCGGTGAGAGCTGACAGGAAATGTCTCGTGAGGGGCTGCAGAGGGAGCTTCAGCAGCTCAGCATGCAAGCCCTGTGGAATTACCCCCACCCCACTTTGGGGATCTCTGCCCCTAACATTCCCTCTTGTCACTCCAGTGCTCTAGTAAGCTTGCCAGATAAAACATGGGATGCCCAGCTAAGTTTTCATTTCAGATGAGCAACGAGTAACATTTTTGTAGAAGGAGGTCCCAAATGGCATGTCATTCATTATTTATCTGAAATGAAAATTGCCTTGGAGTCTTGCATGCGTATTGGCTCTATCTGGCAACCATCCGCACCCGCCTCCAGGTCATTTCTGAAACACACCAAGCACACTTTCACCTCAGGATCTTTGCACAGGCTTTTCCTTCTGCCTGAAATTCTCTTCCCCCAAATCTCCACAGGGCTCCCCTTCAAACTTCGGGTCTTTGTCCAAACAGGACCTCAACATACGGAGGTCTCCAAACCAACTTCTGCCGGGCACTCTGATGTTCCTTCCCCTGAGGGATAACCTGACATGTTCTATATTTAGTTGCTAATTGTCTGCCTTCCCCTCGGTTTACAAGGAACTCCTTGAGAGCACGGCTTCTTTAATTCACTGCTGCATTCCCAGTGCTGAGAACAGGACCTGGCAAGGAGCAAACAGTAAGTGAATATTTACTGAGTGAATACAGAAGGGCTGCGCATGGGTTATCTCCTCTACTCTTCCAAGGAGCCCAGGAGACAAGTACTGCCATCAGTCATGTTTCATAGATGAGGGATCAGAGACAAAGAAAAGCTAAATACATCATCCGGGGGCCCACCATAGCCAGCAGTGGGGCTGGGTCCAGATGTAGGTTCAGACCCCAGAGTCCACAATCTGCCTACCTCACTACATCGGCTCAGTGTCCCAGGCAGAGGGGCACCTCGGGGCGAAGGTACCAGGTATTTCGGCCTCCAACCCCTGTAACCTGTTCTGGGTGAGAGGGAGGAAAAAACCACCACCACCACATCTATATTTGCATCAGACTCCATAATCACAGAATTTAATCACAGTACTTGGATTTGCCTGAACACTTACTGTTCAACATCAAGTGTGTCAAATAGCCACTTCAACGCCCACGCAGTAGAGAAGACTGTGTGGGTATCTGTACTCACTTTTATTTCTTCTTGAACGTCAAGATTGTGGAAATTTAAATCAGGTTGCTCTTTCAAAAACTGGTGGAAATAACACTGGTTTCGTACTTCGTCAAAGTGCCAACTGGAGTTTCCGTATACACTTAACTAGCAAACAGAAACCAGCAAGTCACTTACTTAGCATTCATATAATGGCAGTGCCCGAAAAGAAATGATCATTACCACCCCTGGTCCTGTGCAGGCTGAGAGCACAAATCCTCTAAGTTTTCCTTCTAGGGAGAACACTGGATAAATCAATTCCTTAAAATGCCACCCACTGGCCTAGTGCCGCACAAATGTGGTTGGGATAGATTTGTAGAGTAGAAGCTGTTCATGACAAGCAACCAATGCTCTCAAATGCAGAATAGGCCAAATTAAAGAGCCCACATTTCTAGCATATTTTCTTGAACCTTCTATACAGGCTCAGAACTCCTGTTTGTGAAGTGATGCAAATGATGGTCATTTGGGGAGAAAGACACATTCCACTGGTCTTAGAGGGGTTTTTTTTTTGTTTGGTTGGTTTTGTTTTAAATATTTTATTTATTTATTTGACAGACAGAGATCACAAGTAGGCAGAGAGGCAGGCAGAGAGAGAGGAAGGGAAGCAGGCTCCCTGCTGAGCAGAGAGCCTGATGCGGAGCTCGATCCCAAGACCCTGAGATCATGACCTGAGCAGAGGCTTTAACCCACTGAGCCACCCAGGTGCCTCTGGGAGTTTGTTTTTTTATTTATTTGACTGAGAGACACACAGCAAGAGAGGGAACACAAGCAGGGGGAGGGGCAGAGGGAGAAGGAAGCTTCCTGTTGAGCAGAGAGCCCAATGCAGGACTCAATCCCAAAATCCTGAGATTATGACCTGAATTGAAGGCGGATGCTTACCTGACTGAGCCATCCAGACGTCCCTGGTCTTGGAGTCTGAATCCCCACAGAGTGAATATTTAAATTATATCTCAGAAAATTATTAGAATCATCCACTTAAAAACTCAACTAGCTCTCAGGAATAAAAGAAATCTGGCAACTTCTAGTGTTGGTGCCCAGCCGAGTGTGACCTGGGGGCTGATCGCCTCTTTCGAGGAGTGCTCCCATCTGGGACTCCAGAGCTTGACTCTTGAATCCGTTTCAGTCACCTGGGCTCCTTCCATGTGACCATTCCTCAGGGATCTAGCTTGGACTTTTGTTCATTTCTTGTTAAACAGAACATCTGGGGGGTCGCCTGAGTGGCTCAGTTATTAAGCATCTGCCTTCAGCTCAGGGCAGGGTCCCAGGGTCCTGGGAGCGAGCCCTGCATCAGGCTCTGCGCTCGGCGGGGAGTCTGCTTCTCCCTTTCCTGCTCCTTCTGCTTGTGCTCAATCTCTCTCTCAAGTAAATAAATAAAAATCTTTGGAAAAAAATAGTTCATTCCTTTTATGGCTGAGTAGTATTCCATTGTATGGCTATACACAGGGTGTTTATACATCTCTCATAATACATATCTTTTTGTATGTATCAACTATTTTTTGTATGTATCAACTATTTTTTGTATGTATCAACTATTTTTGTATGTATCAACTTTTTGTATGTATCAACTATTAGGCTATAAAAGAAAAAAAAACCTACAATGTTAGCTACAGTGGAGAACAGATAGGATGGAAAAACTGGATGCCAGAAGAGGAGGCTGTTACAGTCCTATCAGGAAGAGATAAAGCTTTTTATCTATTTATTTGAGAGAGACACAGCATGCAGGGGGAGGAGCAGAGGGAGAGGGACAAGCAGACTCCTTGTTAAACGCAGAGCCTGTCATGGAGCTCGACTCCATGATCCTGAGATCCCGACCTGAGCTTAAATCAAGAGCTGGATGTTTAATCAACCGAGCCACCCAAGCGCCCCTGGGTGGCAATTTTTAAAAGCAGATGGTGCAGCTGGACTGTGCAGTCATTAGCCCTCTCATTTACTGGCTGTGTGACTGAGGACACAGGGCTTACTGTTGCCCATCTGCAAAACAGGAACTAAAACCTAACTCACAGGACTGCAGGGTAGGTTAAATGGATGAATATGACACACTTAGCCCAGAACCTGGCACATAGGAAGTGTGGCAGTAAATGTTTGCTAATATCATGATCATTAACAAGCGTGCAGACTGGAGAAAAAAAAAATTAAGGAGCTAACACTGCCAGGATTGCTATTCACCAGGCTGCATACTAGTACTATTCATTCAAATGGGGGTCTAAGAGGTTGATGGGGAAAAAACTACACTGTCAGCCTCGATACATGTCAATTCTGAGTGCCCTTGGTTCATCTAAAAGTTGATGCCTAGAAGCCAGTCTCTTAGTTTATGGAGAAGGTCAGCAGAGTAGAGATCAGAGGATAGAGGGCAAAAGGCTCTGCAGAAAGCAGGAGAGATGACTTCTGCTCTCCCTTTGAAGTAGAGATTGCTGCTGAGCAGGAAAAGATGGGGAGATGGCAGGTAGGATATTTGAGAAAGGGAGGGGGGCCTGGATAATGAAATTCCCAAGAAGATGGGGTGGCTCAGTTCATGTGGTGACAGTGAATGTGTGAGGTCTCCAAAGGCCCAGATACCAAGGTGCAGGGGAAGAGAAAGTGGATGGGCAGGTTTATTTATGGCTAGGGTTTTATTGGACAGGGGAGTCACAACATCAGAAAAGCAAAGGGGTCTGGAGAGTAAATAGCAAGACAGTTACAGACCTGATGGGACATGGAGTCTGAGTTGGGCAGAGTGGGAAGTGAGGGAAGGAGAAGCTAACAGGAAGTACAGGTTTTAATTTGCTACAGGACATCTGTTCTACAATGAAATAAAAAGTCCAAATCCAAATGATTAGGAGGCTTGGGTAGTCTAGTTCTATTTCTTTGGGAAAACTTTCCTCTTGCGCAAAACAATATCCATTAATTTTTTTCTTTAGAATTTTTTCTTTAATTTTTTTCTTATTAAAATAGCCAGTTTCATCACTGAAAATCTGTTCCCTTTGTACATCAGACAAGTTGGTACCTACCCAGTTGTTGGGTGGTGTGGTTGTGCCACTGTCATGCCTACAATCATGCCAGATGTAATAGTCAGTGTATTTCCCTGTCCGATTCCGACTCAGTTGAAACCAAGCATGTTTATCACTGGTATGGTTTGGTATGAAATCGATTATTAATTTTAAACCTAATGAAAGTATTTCAAATGTTAAGAAGAAATTATTTTAGAATAATACACATCAGTTAAGGAAAAAAAAAACACTTTAACCCCCACCACTCCTCCCCACCCACCTGCCCCTCAGTTCACCTTTGTCATGTATGGCTGCAACCAGATCCTCAAAATCCTTCATCGTTCCAAAAATAGGATCAATTTCTTGGAAATCTTCAACACCGTGTCGGAAATCTTTAAGGGATGATTTATAGAATGAAGTAATCCAAATAGTTTTTATATTTAAACTTGCAATGTAGTCCAGTTTCTCTTGGATACCTAAAGAAAAAAGTTAAGGCCATGAAAAATAAAGTTGGGTTTCTTCAGTTGAAGGATTAAAAATAAAACCAACATGCCTAAAATTGAAGTATTTATATTGAAACAGAAATATTTGGAATTTTGTTGAATTTGAGTGTAATTCAAATAGAAAGGTCTAGCTCTACAAGCAGCATCAAATCGTCTTCTAGCAATAACTTTGACATTTAACATAAATGTAGAACATTTTAAAAATCTATGTGTGCATTGTTCATATATTATATTTAAAACTAAGGCTAGGGTGCCTGGGTGGATCAGTTGTTAAGCGTCTGCCTTCAGCTCAGATCACGATCCCAGGGTCCTGCTCACAGGAAGCCTGCTTCTCCCTCTCCTACTCCTCCTGCTTGTTATCCCTCTCTCTCTCGCCGTCTCTGTCAAACAAATAAATAAAATCTTTAAATAAAATAAGATAAATAAATAAAACTAGGGCTACAGGGGCACCTGGGTGGCTCTGCTGGTTAAACATCTGACTCTGGATCTCATCTCAGGTCTTGATCTTGGGGGTTGTAAGTTCAAGTCCGGTGCTGGGCACCTATGGAGCCTACTTTAAAAAAATCAATTAAAAAAATAAATAAATAAGGGCGCTTGGGTGGCTCAGTGGGTTAAGCCTCTGCTTTTGGCTCAGGTCATGATCTCAGGGTCCTGGGATAGAGTCCTGCATCGGGCTCTCTGCTCAGCAGGGAGCCTGCTTCCCACCCCCCACCCCGCCTGCCTCTCTGCCTCCTTGTGATCTCTGTCAAATAAATAAATAAAATATTTTTAAAAATAAAATAAACAAAAGGGGTGCTTGGGTGGCTCAGTGGGTTAAGTGTCTGCCTTCAGCTCAGGTCATAATCCCACGGTCCTGGGATCAAGTCCCACATCAGGCTCCCTGCTGAGCAGGGAGCCTGTGTCTCCCTCTCCCTCTGCTGCTCCCCCTGCTTGTGCTCTCTTGCTCTCTCTGTCAAATAAGTAAATAAAGACTTAAAAAAGAAAATAAAAATAAAACCAGGCTACAGTATTAATTTATTCTACACATGGTTTTTGAGCATCTAATCTAGGCCGGGTGCTGGGCTAAGGGCCAAGGAATAAAGAAGAGTAACGCGTGGTCTAGGCTGCACCATCCAACGGGACAGCCCCGTGCCTCGTGTGGCCATTGTTGAGCACTCGCAATGTGACCAGTGTGACCTGAAATGTGCTATGAGTGTAAAACACTTATGACTTAGGAGATTCTGAAAAATATAAGAATGTAAACTATCACATTAATACTTTTATGTTGGTTTTATGTTGGAATGATATGTTGGCTTAAGCCAAATAATTTAAATGAATATGATTAAGATGGATTTTAAATTAAAATTAGATTTTTTTTTTAAAAGATATTCTCTTTAAGTAATCTCTACACCCAATGTGGGGCTTGAACTTACAACCCCAAGATCAAGAGCTGTGTGCTCTACTGACTGAACCAGACAGGCACCTCAAAAATTAAATTATTATTAAAATGAATTTCTCCTCTTTCTCTTTACTTGTTTGAATGTGGCTCCTAAAGAATTTAAAATTACCTGTGTGGTTCAGCCTTTGGACAAGGCTGAAGCCAAGAATTTATACAGAAGAGAATTCTAGATATGGCTATATAGAGACATGGGAAGGAAACTCTTTGTACTTGGAACCTTGTAGGATAATTAGCAGATAGCATGGTTTTTTGTGTGGCTCTGGTTCAGAGTCCTAAATGCAGATCAGAGACTTGAGTATAGTATTCAATCTCCAGTAACTGTCTGTGGGGCCCATAAGTGGCTTCTTATAATCAGAGCCTGTCGTAGGTCACACAGCAAGCTGGAGGTCACTGAGACCAAAACACAAAGCCCTCTGATTCCTGGCTTGGGAGCTCTTCCCCTATGGACTGGCTGCTTACTTTTGTCCTCTCTGTACCTCAGTTCCCCCATTATAGGTGTCTGTGACACCTCCAAGACTGTTCTCAGCCAACAGAAGGATTTTGATTTAAATTGGAACAACAATACAATGTATCTTAAGAATAGGCCACAGGAACAGGATGTTTAAAAAAAGGGTCTGGACAGACACAAAGTAAACAAGGGATCCCAGGCCCCCAATCCAGGGGCAGAAGGCAATCACCAAAACACAAACTGAAACCCAGAACAGTTTCGAACAGTAACAAGCAGATCCCCTCAACTTCAAGAACAAAGACCTATTGATTACAGGCTAGTCCCTCCAGGCAAAGCTACTAGAAACGGCAAATGTAGGGGCTGATGAGGCCTTGCCCTGTGCACCAAAATTTGGGCTGTATCAGAAGATTACGAAGGGAGGGCAGGAAGGGGGAAGTTTATCTTTGGGTTTGGGGGTTTTAGCTCTATTCTGTCAAAACATCACTTTTGTTAGGCATTTCCTACACATAGGCAACAGGTGCTAAAGGCCACGGCGGCATGGGAGGTGTGCAAGGGCAGTCACCCAGATAGCTTACAAAGGGCTATCAGAGGGTACTGGAAACAGTCCAGAGCCCTGTGGGAGCTCTGGGGAGGGGAGTGCATGTTCTGAGCAGGAGGCAAAGTAAAGATTAATGCAGAAAATGGGTTCCAACTGCACCTTGAAGGACAGATAATATTTCAATTGGTGAAGATGCAGGGAAGATACAAAAAAGAGAAATTTAAGTTCCTATTTGTAACACTTTAAAGTTAGATTAAGCTCATCCCCAGGTCCCACACTCTATTAAATCATTGTTTTATTTTTTCAAACTAAGTATTTTATGTTATTTTGTTTTTTATCATTACCCTGAACTAGGGTGACTGTGTCAACCAAGTTGCCCAGGACAGTTTCAGTTTATGCCTGCAGTCTGGCAAAATTTTACTTTTAAAAGTGCCCTGGGGGTGGGGGGTGGGGGTAGGCTAGGTGGCTCAGTCGGTTAAGTGTCTGACTTTTGATTTCAGCTTAGGTCATGATCTCAGGGTCGTGAGATCAAGCCCCAAGCCTGCTTGGATTTTCTCTCTCCCTCTCTCTCTGCTTCTCCCCTCCTTCTCTAAAAACCTAAACCAAAACAAAAAACAACCCCCAAAAACAAAACAACAAAAAGAAGTATCCTGGGGGCACCCAAGTGGCTCCGTCAGAAGCCTATGTGACTCTTGATCTCAGGGTTGTGGGTTCGAGCCGCACCTTGTGTGTGGGGATTACTTAATAAAATCTTAAAAAAAAAAAAAAAGTGTCCTGGTTTGAGCAATAAAGTATAAGGATATTCTATCCATAAAGTATAAGGATATTCTATACTACATTAGAATATATCTATAATAGAATATATTCTATTCTATTCTTTCTCACTTGGAAATTATTAGTGTAACTTTAAAAAAGTGATTTTTTACTTTGTGTTTCATTTTGGTTTTACTAGTAGGATATTATTTTAAATAATCCTCAAGTCAGGTAATGTCCAACACACCCCACTCATGCATTTTTCAATTTCATCTTTAAAGGCTCAGCCTATGCCTTTTAAAGACAGGACTTAATTTTTTTCTACATTATTTATGCTTTATTCACTAATAAACTCTCAGCCAGATTACCAAAGTAGGTCCTACATATATTGGGAAACCAATTCCAAACGGTCACTCTGAAGAAATGAACTGTAAGGTGCATAGAGGCAGGAAGCAAGCAAGGAGAAAGTCTACTCCATGTCAGAAGTGAAAATTGATTAGCTAAGTATATGTACTTAGTGGGCAATAAATGAAACGACTCAATGGGGGCTCAAAGGCCTCCGGTAAGCAGCCCTTCGTCCTGCAAAGAACTGCTAGGCTGTGCTGAACGGCTTTTCAAATATCATAAACAAGGAGACACTCAGTGTGACCAGTCACAACGGAATGTGCTTAGTACACAAGCCAGGCATAATTCGGTTTTGAGGATTGAGAGCCATAAAGCAACCTCATCCCAGCCCCACCCCAATCCAGCCTCTGCACCCACCTCTCAGGTCTCCGTTCCCATCCTGGTCACTGTCCTTGAAAGACCTCGGGTAGATCTGGTATATGGGCCCTGCCTGCCACCAGTCCAGGCACTTGGGCGACACGGCGATGATGGCTATGGTGGCCACAGTGAGGACGAGCACAGAAGCCACGGTGAGCCAGAAGAGCACCTCCCGGGGCACCCGGTAGCGGGCCTGGCCGGAGAACTGGAACAGCACCTCCTTGGGCATGCCCGCGTACGGCCTGATGCCTTGCAGGGCAGGCTCAGCGGGGCCAAGAATGGCCACTGCGCTGTCTGGCGGGCTGCCCAGGTCCAGCTCCTTCTCCAGGATGTCTTCATTCTGCACAAACCCGTTGTTTGTCCGGCATCCCTGCAGACTCATCCCGATGGAGTCTCTCTTGCCTTTATCCTCAGCCATGTCCAACGGCCTGATCCCTTCAGTGTACCTTCCTGCAATAACAAAGCTGGAGAGGCGGCTGACTGAAATGCTTGGTGGTGTTAATGAGCTTTTGTGGTTTATAAATAAACCTGGCTGGACAAAGTCCAGCCAAACAAGAAAGGGTAAAGGTAAAAGGGGGTTAAAAAAATTCTCTGTATATCAGCCCTGGAGGCTGTTGTGGCTACAGTCCTAACACTGAGGGAGTCAGCCCTGGACTGGGACAGGGGCATGGAGAAGAAACTGAAAAAGGAGGCAGGGTTCCACCACAATTTAAGATGTTACTCTGTTGAGTGCGCTGATGTTTGCAGCAGCATTATTCACAATAGTTAAAGGGTGGAAACAAGCCAGGTGTCCATCAAGAGATGAATGGACAAAATGTGATCTGTGCATACAATGGAATATTACTCAGCTGTAAAAAGGAAATCCTATTGAGGGTTACAACATGGATGAATCTTAAAGACACTATGCCCGGTGAAAGAAGCCAGTTACAAAAGGACAGATTGTGTATGATTCCACTTCTATGAGGCCTCTAGACTCATTCATGGGGACAGAGAGAGTAGGAGGAAGGGAGATATGGGGAGTCATTGTTCACTGAGTACAGTGCTTCCATTTGGGAGGATGAAAAATTTCTGTAGACGGATGGTGGTGACAGTTGCACAACAATGTAAATGTGCTTGATGCCTCAGAATTGTGCACTTAAATAGTTAAAGAGGTAGATTTTTTGTTAGATTTTACCACCATAAAAAAAAAAACAACAAAAAAACAGGGGCTCCTGGGTGGCTCAGTGGGTTAAAGCCTCTGCCTTCAGCTCAGGTCATGATCCCGGGGTCCTGGGATCGAGCCCTGCATCGGGCTCTCTGCTCTGCAGGGAGCCT
The DNA here is from genome assembly GCF_022355385.1 of Mustela nigripes. Taxonomy (NCBI): domain Eukaryota; kingdom Metazoa; phylum Chordata; class Mammalia; order Carnivora; family Mustelidae; genus Mustela; species Mustela nigripes. The sequence goes on along the minus strand of NC_081563.1, from coordinate 77,184,376 downwards.
GCTTCCTCCCCTCTCTCTCTCTCTGCCTGCCTCTCTGCCTACTTGTGATTTGTCTCTGTCAAATAAATGAAATATTAAAATATATATATTTATTTATTTATTAAAAAACAGCTTTAAAATGTTCATTTTAGCTAGGTACAAGAAAAAGAAATCACTGAATTTTGCAAGGGGCAACAGACCCTTCTTTATGTTTAGTTTTGAAGGTCTCTTTTCTTCCTACAAATCCAAGAGGAAGAATGTCTGGAGACAGGGAACAATGCTTTGTTACAGAAGCTAATTTCATTATATCTCAGGCCAACCATATAAATAAGCATTTGTACACTCCGCTGGATCCCAGGTGCCCTCAGTCTTGTTTTCTGTTTTTCAGTTTCCATTCCTGGAAGAATTTTCTGAAGGTGGGGGAGGGGAGGTGGAGAAAAAGGATTCTAAGTCTTGCAAGTTCAAGGGCTTAGCTAGAGGTAAATATAAATGCACTAAATACCTGTACTTCAGAGTTATTTAATCAGGGATGCCTGGGTGGCTCAGTGAGGAGGCCAACTCTTGATTTTAGCGCAGGTCATGATCTCATGGGTTGGGGATAGAGCCCCTGAGTCGAACCCCATGCTCAGCACAGAGTCTGCTTGAGATTCTCTCTGCCCCTCCCCCTCTAAAACAAATAAATAAAATCTTAAAAAACAAAAGGGGTGGTTATTTAATCATTGACATGGTGTAAAATACAGCATGCACAGGCTTGAGGAAATGGCATTAAAATTAGGTGTGTTTTCCTAGAAGATTCCACAAGCCCTCCAAGAATGTGATGATTCATGGTTCCCATTTAATCAAAAGCATTTAAACAACCTTATGACTCATTTGATCAGATAACAAGAAATTTTCTTCTTTAAATAAAGCTATATGAATTCTTAACATTGCTGGGGTTTTGTCTTTGTTTTCTGTAGAATGACTTAGAAACAGTGTATGGCACAGAGGAATAAACCATTTGATTTTGTCCAAGTTATATTTTTTAATGAGGAAATCCCAATAAATGCTCACTGAATGCATCCAATGACTGGCATCTTTCATTATTAATTATGCACATAGTATATTTTTTAAAAATCAAAAGAATTTAACATTATGTCTTGAAATTACTTTATCTCTCAAACACATAATGGTAACTTTCTTTCTTTTTTTTTTTTTAAAGATTTTATTTATTTATTTGACAGAGAGAGATCACAAGTAGGCAGAGAGGCAGGCAGAGAGAGAGAGAGGAGGAAGCAGGCTCCCTGCTCAGCAGGAGGCCTGCTCCTCCCTCTCCCACTCCCCCTGCTTCTGTTCCCTCTCTCACTGTGTCTCTCTCTGTCAAAAAAAAATAGATAAATAAATAAATAAAAGATAATAGTGCTGGCAGTGTCTAGTGTAAATTAACATAATAATTCTAGAAATTAATTTGGCAATGTGTATCATGAGTTTTAACATTGTCAGCGTAATAAATGAAGCCAGATCTATCAGATTTTTTAAATGCCAGTAAAATGAGGAGTTGGTACAAAAGAAGGGATAAGGGGCACCCGGGTGGCTCAGTCATTAAGCGTCTGCCTTTGGCTCGGGTCATGATTCTGGGTCTCTGGGATTGAGCTCCCTGCTCAGCTGAAAGCCTGCTTCTCCCTCTCCCACTCTCACTCCCCCTGCTGTCTGTCTTTCTCTTGTCAAATAAATAAATAAAATCTTTAAAAGCAAATACAAAAGAATGGATAAGGTCAAATGATTAATTGAACAGATTGGAGTCACCAAAAATAGATTCCTATTCAGATGGGAATTTACAAGAAGAAAAGGCAACATTTCAAATCAATCAGGAAAAGAAAGATTATCTAGTAAGTGATGCTGGACAACTAGCTAGCTATTTAAAAAAGAAAACAAAACCATATAGCTTTCCTTATTCCTTACATCAAAATAAGTTCTAGGGGCGCCTAGGTGGCTCAGTCAGTTAAGCATCTGCCTTTGACTCAGATCCAGGGACCTGGCATCGAGCCCCACACAGGGTTCCGGCTTAGCGAGGAGTCGGCTTCTCCCTCTCCCTCTGTCCCTCCCCTCACTCACATTCTCTCTCTCTCTCAAATAAATAAATCTTAAAATAAATAATTAAATAAATCTTTTAAAAATCTTAAAAATAAACTAAAAAACAGAACAATCCACAAAGACAAAAGGCAAATGGTAAACACATATGACAAGCTGATTTCCATAATGCAGAAAATGAACAAAGGATATAAGCAGTTGACAAGAAAAAATATAAGTGGTTAGTAAACAAAAAATGTGTATTTCATATAAAAGTTGAGAAAGATAAACAAAAATTTAAAAGATACACTAATTTTAGGGCACCTGGGTGGCTCAGGTCATGATCCCTGGGATAGAACTCCTCATCGGGCTCTCTGCTCGGCAGGGAGCCTGCTTCCTCCTCTCTCTCTGCCTGTCCCTCTGCCTACTTGTGATCTCTCTCTGTCAAATAAATAAAATCTTTAAAAAAAAAAAAACTAAAAAAATTTTAAAAAGAAGATACACCAATTTAAAACTATCATTTTGGCAAAAATGAAAGACTTTGATAATAACCAACATCTGAAAATATACAAGGAACCAGCACTCATACATTCCATGCATAAAGTAGAGCACACTCTGTATAGAACAATTTGGGAGTATATGTCAAAATTAGAAATTGCATAACCTTTGGGGCGCCTGGGTGGCTTAGTCGGTTAAGCATCTGCCTTTAGCTCGGGTCATGATCCCGGGATCCTGGGATGGAGTCCCCTGTCAGTCTCCCTCTGTCACTTCCCCTCTTGCTCAAATAAATAAATAAAATCATAAAAAAAGACAAAAATTTGCATATAACGAGGATTATAAATTATAGTGCTATTTATAATAGCAAACACTGGAAAAAACCTAAATGTTCAATGACTAGCTAAAAAATTATTGTATGTCCATGTGGTAGAATATTAGTCATTAAGCATATTTTCCAAGATTTTTAACAACATGGAAAAAATCTTACATTATCAAGCTGAGTGGAGAAATGCAGAATATAAAGAAATTGTCCCAATTACGTGAAAAAAAAAATTGCATGTACATCTGCAAAATCCAATTAGAAAATATGTTTAGAATGTTTATCTCTGGGTTATGGCTGACACTCATTTTGTTCTTTAAATTTTTTGATACTTCTAATTTTGTTTATAATAAATATGCATTTCTCTTCTATTAGAAAAAAATTAAGTTATGGAAACTGAGTTGGGAATCTACCTAGAACTTCTAAGCAAGTGGTAGAGTTTAATAATAAGATGACTTCTCCTAGCAACAGTCACCCAAAATTTGTAAACACCCCACACCCATACCTAAAGGAAAGAAAAAAAGCAAACTTCAAGAAAGAAAACAGAAAATAATTCAATGAACCAATACCAAAACACTGGACAGAAGAGGCAGTTGCCAGTAATCTAGACAAGATACCCAGAAAGCTAAGAATTCCAACAACAAAAGTACCAGGATCACTTACTTTAAAGGAGATTTTAAAATGAAATATCAACTGCAGAAAGCAAAACACAAGACTGTTAGGACTTTTAAATGTGAATAAGAAAATAAGACGACTAAGATAGCTTTAAGAGGCAACATAGATAATCAGAACCAAGAATCAGAGATAAAAGGATAAACCATCCCCCATCCCCGGAAATTCAAATCCCAAGTGACTTATTAAATCGTGATAACAAAACAAAGAAGAGTGAAATACCTAGAAAACAGGAGATAGAGTATTAAGGACTACCACAGGATCCAGAAACACTCTGTGAGTAAACAAAGAAACAAACAGGCAGAGGTAATAATAAGTGGGGGAGAACACGCATACATATAATCCATTTTAAAGCCATGATACCATAAAGCTGTCCACTTAGCGGCAAACCCACCAAAGCGACACGCAACATACAGCCTGCCAGGTTTGCGAACATTTGAAAGAGAAGAACCATTTCCCACATTGCCTTCCCCTATTTATAGCCGCTGTGAACCGAGGGTGGAACCTGCTGCAAAGTTATCTCGAAGTGCCCAGCCTCTGGCTCAGCACCTAGCCCATTATTAAATGAATAAAATAATAGTCACTTGAAGACGGAGAGACGGAACTCTATGCTGGAGGAGGAGGAGGAAGAGGGAGAAAGTAGAAAGTACATTCTGCACAGAATTGTAGATTTTTATCACCTAGCCAAACGTTCCTGCCTCGGTACATTTTAATACATGTGATGTGAAGTCAGAGGAAGGGAGATGCGACCATGCTCCACGTGCTCTTGGATCTCAGACACACCACCAGCTTCGAGAAGGCTTCTGTGACCTCAACTGTAACACTGAACTTGGTTCAGGGCTGACCGTTATAAGTAGGGCCCAGGGTAAAATGTGTTTTGAAAAACACTTCTAATGGGGCGCCTGGGTGGCTCAGTCATTAAATGTCTGCCTTCAGCTCAGGTCATGATCCCAGTGTCCTGGGATTAAACCCCCCCGCACTGGGATCTCTGCTCAGTGGGGAGCCTGCTTCTCCCATTCCCACACCCCTTGCTTGTGTTCCCTCTCTCCTTGTGTCCCTGTCAAATACATAAATAAAATCTTTTAATAAATAAATAAATAGAACAGTTCTAATTAGAAGGAAATAAAAAATGGGTTTATCCCAGCTAGGGACAGATAAATTTACATCAGCTAAACTTACATCACCATTGAAATCAGAGGAGGCTCTTCAAACACGCTTTTGCTGGAAGTCAGAGTACTTTAAAACATTTTTATGACCAAATATAACCCCTAAAATGGCAAAAGAAACATGAACAGAATGAGAGTGTGACAAAATGTCACAATAAAGCCTTACCATGTTTCATGTACAAAGAATTAATGCAAACATACAAATCAATAGCTAAATTATATTCAACGGGAAATGAAAAAGAGGTTGCAAATTATACATAAAAAATTAACACCACATACAAGTCATTGCATAAAAGTACTTTCTTGATGGAATTAAATATAAATTAAAACACTGTTGAGTGGGGGTGCCTGGGTGGCTGACTTAAGTGGCTGCCTTTGGCTCAGTTCATGATCCCACGGTCCTGGGATCAAGTCCTTGCATTGGGCTCCCTGCTCAGCGGAGAGCCTGCTTCTCCCCCTCCCTCTACCTGCCGCTCTGCCTGCTTGTGTGCTCCCTTTCTCTGTCAAATAAATAAATAAAATCTTAAATAAATAAATAAAACCCTGTTGAGGTTCAGGATGCATGAATTGCATTCCTGCATGCCTTTTCCCTGTCATTTCTTAGATCCTTAACACACTGAGCCTGGGCGTGGACATGTGGCTCGCCTTGACCAATGGGACCATAACAAACTCAACACAGAAGAGCAGCTTTTAAAAATTGCTTGTGCGGGGTGCCTGGGTGGCTCAGTGGGTTAGTGCTTCTGCCTTCGGCTCAGGTCGTGATCCCAGGGTCTTGGGATCAAGCCCCATGTCGGGTTCTCTGCTCAGCTGGGAGCCTGCTTCCCTTCCCCTCTCTGCCTGCCTCTCTGACTACTTGTAATCTCTGTTAGATGAGTAAATAGAATCTTAAAAAAAAAAAAAAATTGCTTGTGCATTCCTGCTCCTCTATTGGACCTCGGCCGTCACCCTGAGACTATGTCCAGGCTGGCCTGCAAAAGGGAAAAGGAGGGATGTGGGAGATGTGTGAGGGAGTGCGGAGTCCGTCCATCTAGGATCTCTAGAGCAGCGGGCTGCCTGGCCACAGATGCTTGAGCAGGCTCCGCCAGGGTCAGTGGAGGCCACCTAGCCCAGCTCAGTCAAACTGCCTGTCAACCGTTTTGTCATGCAAATTAATAAATGGTTGGGTTACTGTTTGGTTCTGGCCTTTAAAGAACAGCTTTACTGAAGGGTAATGGACAAATGATACACCGTACTCATTTAAAATATATTTGGTAAGGTTTAACGTGTGTATGCACCCATGAAACCATCACCACGATCAAAACCATTACCAACCTGCACGGCTGCCCGATGGTCTTCCAAAGTGGCTGTACCATTTTGCATTCCCCAGGCCCCCAGCAATGAGTAAGAGTTCTTGTTCTACTGCCTTACTGACATTTAGTGTTGTTACTGTTTTAGATGTTAGGAGTATAGTGGGGTCTCGTGGTCGTTTAGCACATTCCTTCGCCGCTGTGCCTTCCTCGTGGTCTCTCCTCCAGACATGAAAAAACAGAACAACAGACGCACAAACAAAAAAAGCGTAATAATGTCCTTATGTGACATCCTTGGCCAACAGTGTAATTGAATCCACAGTGTAACGGGCTGATTTATAAAGTGTTTGGACCTTACAGGGTCTCAATGCTTTACTGCTTAAAGACAGTTCTCAAAAAAAAAAGTCCAGAATCACAAAATAAATGACTTTAACAAAGTCCTATTGAAAAGGGTCACCCAACAGTTAAATCCAAGTTCCCTACCCTGTGACAGATATTCAAATTCAGACACACTTAGCTACTCTGGAAAACACACAATACCAGCACGGCAGACGCTGTCCTGCGACAAAGGGTCTTGCTCCAGATGCAAAGAGCATGGACCAAGAGTGCCCGTCATCTGAGAGCACTGTGCATTAGGGGACACAAACATCATCATCTGAAATGTAATGCTGGGGACATGTGGTTGTTGGATACTGAGTGAGTCCCTCCACTCCCCGGTCACACCCAGTGTTCTGGGGAGGGATGGGGCTCTGTCACCCTGACCTTTAAGGGCACTATCTTCATGAGGCCTGACTCAAAGTTGGGAAATACTCAGCCCTGGTTTGGGCACTGAATTAGGGTCTCTGAGAACATGGATCAGAGGATAAAGAGCCAATATAGGTAGAAAAGACAGAAAATATGTCATCCTTGAAGGAAATGACTTTACCCACAGCTAGGCATATACATAAACCCATTGGGAATGTGTCCCTTTACAGTAAAGCCCACCGAGTGTGCACAATCGGTCAGACCATTGACTTTCTCCATAGCCCCGGGTACTGTGAATCTATCTATAGCCTTCAGCAGCTTCTCACAGTAAAGAGAACAAAGTCTGTATCAGTCTACGCCCACTCTTTGTTCTCATCTTATTTCTCTCTCAGTATCTCCAAATCAAGCCCTCTGCTTCAGCCAACCGGTGATGTTCCCTGTTCCCTCCCCAAGGACTAGGAACACCTAGTTCTGGACGTCTGTTCCCACCTCTCCTGAGGCCCTGCTCTATCCACCTTCCCACCCCCAACCACCACCAATATCATTCCCGTGGACACTCATCTAGCCCTCCCAGAACCCCCTACTCACTTCTATATTCATCCACATAATTTCAGCTACTTTAATACATGATTTTATCTGGCCTTCCCACTCTGATGACTGAGCGCAGTACCTGTAACCACGGTGAGCAGGCCAGGGCTCTGCCAGCAGTCAGCGCTCCAAGTCTTGCTGGGAAAGGAGCTTAGGGATCACCTTAGGCAAGGCCCAGCCAACCCTAATCAGTAGGAATCTTCTGCAGATCTTGTCAAAATGCAGATTGGGATTCCGTGGAGCCTGAGCTTCTGCCTTTCTCACCACCCCCCAGGTGGGGCTGGTGCTGGGGTCCAGGTCCCACACTGCAGGAGGTAGTGAGGACGAAGGCCTGCAGGACTGAGATGACAGTCATGGGTGAGGGACTGTCAGCAGAAAGAACAGGGCAATGGCAGATTCAAAGTCTCCAGGGCAGCGCCACTCAGCACCAGCAACAATGGAGAACTGAGATTGACAGATCTAACTTCCAGAGAAGCTGCAAATCTGCATCCTCATGTAGAATGCTCCAAATTTTATTTGTGGGCAATTAATTCAAATCCACGTTTGAGAGGATCTGTACAACATCACCCTAATCTCTTGAAAGGGCCCTCTTGTGACCGAATACTGGCCTCAGTCTGCTCTGTTGGAAGTTTTAGCTTTCTTTCTATAACAGGCTTTATGTAGAGACCAGATTTTTCAAACTGAAAACATGTTCTAATGAAAAAAAAAAAAAAAGTCTGTAGCCCTAACAACATTCAACCTGCTAGTTTATATGTAATTAGAACAATGATCCCTAAACTTTAGGATAAAACCCGCCCCCCCAAAATTGGAGGAACCAAACCGCAGTACCAACATTTCAACTTGCTCAATAAGGATATATATATATATTTTTTAAAGATTTTATTTATTTATTTGACACAGAGAGACACAGTGAGAGAGGAAACACAAGCCAGGGCAGAGGTAGAGGGAGAAGCAGGCTCCCTGCCAAGCAGAGAGCCTGATGCAGGGCTTGATCCCAGGACCCTGGGATCATGACCTGAGCTGAAGGCAGACGCCCAATGACTGAGCCACCCAGGTGCCCCTCAATAAGAATATTTAAAAAGTCTACTCCCAGTATCTTTTTATATGAAGGACATTGTAAAGCCAAAACATATAAGAAGGACATAAATCTTAGATGAAAGGAAAATTCCTTAAGCACAATGAATTGGGAGTTTCAAGGAAAAGCTGCACTGTCCTAGTTTTTGTAATTTTGTGTCAGTTAAGTACAAACTTTGATTCAAGTTGCGGTTTGAGGGAACCACTAATTATTAATCCCTTCTGTTTATAGGAGATGAAACGAATATGCCCCAAAAACTAACTGTATGACTTCCTCAGTGCCACCTGCCGCTGGACTGTGCCCTCCACTGTTCTTGCCATTGGGGTTACAATTTTGTGATAATTCACCTCCATTTTATTGAACGACGGTACCTTTACTTGAATCATCATTGATCATTTGGAAGTCCTTATTTAGAAACTTGCTTTGAATCAGGAGAAATGATCTGATTATACGGAGCACCTTAAATTGTGTAAATTCTAGTCATGGATGTTGCTTGTTCTCTACTACTACCCACAACCAAGAATGGGAAATTGTGGGACTGAATCTTCAACAGGAGTTAATTTGGTTTGTTGGAACGTTTTAACAAGAATAATGGTCATTTTTCATTACTTGCTGAATATTTTAAAAAGTATAATTTACAGAAGGGTAAACAAAGTAAAAGTAATTCCTACTATCCCAATTTCACATTTGTTACTAAAGTACACTTTACCAAGTAAACTCATAATCAAATATGTGAAATATTTTGTAAACCAACTTTGACAAATATCTTCATATTTTCTAAAATTAGAGATTTTTATATACCAGTTAATCATATAGAGTCCCAGAACATGCATACCCTCATTTATTGATCTGGAGCCTTCCTGATGAACATTTCATTATTATAAGGGAAGAAAAATATTTTTTCCTCTACCTTTTTAAGGTCTTGCCTGAGACCCCCTGTAACAAAATACAATAAGAGAAAAGCATACACATTTATTTAATGTAAATTTTATGTGAAATGAAGACCAGAGGAAACAGTTAATCCTGAGTGTTTTTATGCTAGGTCTGATGAAGAGTGAAAATTCATGGAAAGATACGACAGGACAAAGGGTATGAGCAAAGTGTAGTAAGCAGCAGGAAACCTAGCACAGCTAAAATGTATTTGGGTTCCTCTCTGTGCCCCTTTGTCTTGCAAGATAAGGATATTCCTTTCCTCTGGTTATGGTGGGGCGGGCACCTCTACGAGAGGGTCTTTTAAGATTTTTTTTTTTATTATTTATTTATTTATTTGACAGAGATCACAAGTAGGCAGAAAGGCAGGCAGAGAGAGAGGAAAGGAAGCAGGCTACCTGTGAGCAGAGAGCCTGATGCGGGACTCAAGCCCAGAACCCTGAGATCATGACCTGAGCCGAAGGCAGAGGCTTAACCCACTGAGACACCTAGGCACCCAAGATTTTATTTATTTATTTATTTATTTTTTATTTATTTGAGAGCAGGAACAGGAGAGGGACAAAGGGACAACCAGACTCCCCACTGAGCAGGGGGCCTGACACGGGGCTCGATCCCAGGGACCTGAGCCAAAGGCAGATGGTTAACCAACTGAGCCACCCAGGCACCTCTCACAAGAGTCTTTCTTAACCTTTTAAGTAATCTCTATGCCCAACATGGGGTTCGAACTCATAACGCAAAGATCAAGAGTAGCATGCTTTATGTCACAGAAGGCTTTTATGACCTGCTTCATAGACATGCCTGGGGTATGTGACTACACAAACTCTGTCACAACAAGGAGCAGATTTGTTTTGGAGGGTATTCATCTTCCACAGCCGGGGTCCCCAAACTTTGTCCCAGGTCAAATCCAGCTCCCATACATGTTTTTGTAAATAAAATTTTATTAAAACACAGCTGCTTTCAGTTGCGTAAGTTATGTGTGGCTCCTTGCCACAGCAGAGGAGGAAAGAGACAGAGACCACGTACCCCTCAAAACCTAAAATATTTACTCTCCAGCCCTTTACAAACTTTGTTGACCATAGATCTATCAAATAAAGACAAATAATAAGATATGTTAAGGGAACATTACAAAAGAAGGTACCACTCCAAAAGATCAAAGGATGCCACCCTAAGCCACCGTATATACCTTTGTAAAAGCAAGGCAACAGTTGGTGCTTAAAAGGTAGACTTGTACTTTCCTAAGATGAGGAGATGTCAAGCTGAAAGTCATAATGACAGCGGAGGCACTCTATTTTTTATGAGTAATAAATGAAAGAGGTTTTGGTTTTGGCAATGCTCCATTAGTTAGGATGCCATGCACTGCCCTACAATGCTACAAAACCAAGGTTCTTGAAGAGAAAATCAACCATGGGCATCTTCTATAGCTGCATTTCAATATAATTTTATTTCCTTTTGCATTTTATTATTATTTAAAAGGTTTTCTTTATTTAGTTGACAGAGAGCGCACAAGCAGATGGAGCAGCAGGAAAGGGAGAAGCAGGCTCCCTGCAAAAGGGAACCCGATGCATGGCTCGATCCTAGGACCCCGGGATCATGACATGAGCCAAAGGCAGATGCTTAACTGACTAAGCCACCCAGGTGACCCATATTATTGTTGTTGTTGTTTTTTTAATGTAAATTCTATGCCCAACATGGGGCTTCAATTCTTGGGGCAGCAAGTTCTACCAACTGAGCCAGCCAGGTGCACCTATATATATATATTTTTTAAGATTTATTTGTCAGGGGCACCTGGGTGGCTCGTTCGGTTGAAGACTCTGCCTTCGGTTCAAGTCATGATCTCAGGGTCCTGAGATTGAGCCCCACCTGCATCCCTCCCCCTCTCTCTGCCTGCCTCTCTGCCTACTTTTGATCTCTCTCTTGTCAAATAAATAAATAAAATCTTACAAAAAAAAAAAAAAGATTTATCTGTCAGAGAGAGAGACAGAGAGCGAGCGCACACAAGTAAGGAGAGCAGCAGGTAGAGGGAGAAGCAGGCTCCCTGCCATGTAAGAAGCCTGACATAGGACTCAATCCCAGGACCCGGGGATCATGACCCGAGCTGAAGGCAGCCACTTAACCAACTAAGCCACCCAGATGTCTGGCCCCTAGAACATTTTAAAGTTAAAATTAAAGTTAAAGTTCTATTAATAAGCCTTCCTGATTGAGGTAGGCAGTAGATGGGATTATATAATAAAGAGAATAAAGAGGACTTAATCAATTTATATTTATTTATATCACATAATTTGGCCCATATGAATGGATTACTTAGCAAAGCTTGCTCCCTCATTCCAACCCTACCCTCATTCCTGCAGCTGCTCAAGAAAACCATTAAGTAATAATCAGATAATAACCACATTCATATATACATATAACTACTATATAAAAACACAAATAGTAAATCCTTGTTGTTACTTACCCTAAGCAGGTCACATAGAGGGACCCCCCTGGGAACAACAAATCAGTCTGTAAAATTTGGAGTATTCTTCTCTGGTGAACTTCATCTCAAGTTCATATCTTTTGAAATATGTTAAAATGCAAACAATAAAACATAAAACAGATCTGAAAAGATTTACAGCGAGTACCCACAAACCCACATCTACATTAACACACTTTCTTTTAATTGGATTAATGGAGTACAGGATCCATACTTACCACTTTTAGATGTATTAATTTGATGAGATCTGACAAATGTGTAGTTATGTAACCAGTCCCGCGATCATGAGATAGAACCATCCCATCACTCCAGGAAGTTCCCCACACCCCTCCGCAGTCAATCCCCAACCCCGGCAACAACTGACCTGTAGTCACTATAATTTTGTCTTTTCTTGAACTTGAGAGAGATGGAATCATACCACACGTAGTCTCTTGTGTCTTCTTTCATTCAGCAGAATGCCTTTGAGATTCACCCGTGTTGTTGCATGAATTAGTAGTTCATTCCTTTTTACTGTGAAACAGCATTCATTGTTTGCATGTGGCTTATCCTTTACACCAGCTGATGGAATTTGGGGGTGTTTCTAATTTAGGAGTATCCTAAATGAAGCTCTTACAAATATTCCTATACAGACTTTCATGGGGACATATGTTTTTACTTCTCTTGGGTAAATAGTGAGGAGTGGAATTGCCGGGTCATAGGGTTAGACAAGAGGTAGCTTGTTGTAATGTTTGAACCAGGAGAGAGCAACTTTGATAAAGGAAGGTAAAGTTGGAAGATTCACACTACTTGACTGCAAGTACTATGAAGCTGCAGTTATTAAAATAATGTGCCAAACTGTTCTCTAAAGTCGCTTTTTACCTTTTTACCTTCCCACGGGCAACGTATAAGCATTCCATCTATTCCTCCCTTGTCACTGACAGGGGACAATGCCAATGCCAGTCTCTGTAACTTCATTCTAGTGAGTTGTAGAGGTGTCACAATTTTTCATTTCCTTAATGAGTAATAACTTCACACCCTTAATGAGTAATAACTTCACGCTTTGGCACTTACTAGCCATTTGTTTTATCTTCCTTGATGTAATGCTTGTTCAATTTTGTCCTTTATCAGTTATGGTTTGCCTAAGGCTTGCCTTTTCATTTTCTTAACAGTGTCTCTTGAAGAGGATTTTTTGTTTTTGCTTGTTTTTAAGTAAGCTCCATGCCCATCATGGGGCTTGACCTCACAACCCTGAGATCAAGAGGCGTATGCTCCATCAACTGAGCCAGTCAAGTACCCCTCATTGTTTTTTGATGCTACTGTAAATTATTTTTTTTTTTAAGACTTTATTTATTTGACAGAGATCACAAGTAGGCAGAAAGAGAAGAGGAAGCAGGCCCCCTGCTGAGCAGAGGGCCGGATGTGGGGCTCCATCCCAGGACCCAGACCAGAGCCAAAGGCAGAGGCTTTAACTCACTGAGCCACCCAGGCGACCCCAATTTTTTTTTTCACTTCAACTTTCAATTGTTTGTTCCTGGTATATAAAAATAGAAATTTTCTAGTACATTGACCTTGTATCCTGTGACCTTGGTAAGCTTTTCAGTTTTATTGTTTATAGGCTCCTTATCAGTTTCTACTTACACAATAGTATCATCTTCAAATAGGCAATTTTATCTTTTTTTCCAATTTGTGTTTTCCCCCCATCTGTGTTTTTTATCTCCTTTCTTGCCTTGTTGCACTTGGCTTAAACCTGCAGTCGCTATGAATACAAGGGGTGAGAGCAGACATTCTTGCCTTGTTTGATGTATAGAGGGAAGCTATCAGTCTTTCAGTATTAAAGATGTTGGGTTAGGTGTTACATAGTTACCCTTTGTCAGGCTGAGCAAGTTCCCTTTTATTTCTACTTTGCTGACAATTCCTACCATAAACAGGTTCTGAATCTGACAAACACTTCTTCTGAATGTAATGAAATGCGGTTTTCTCTTCTCCTGTTCAGTGTTGAATCACACTGGTTTTCAAATGTTTCCTCTAAGTTGTCCATTTCACAGACATCAATTTTTCACAAGATTCCTTTTTGTAAGTCCGCAGGATCTGTGTCCTCCCATTTCTCATACAGATCATTTGTTTTCTGATTAGAAGTTTATCAATTTTATTGATGTTTTCAAGAGGTAGTCTATTCTTGGGACGCCTGGGTGGCTCAGTTGGTTAAGCAGCTGCCTTCGGCTCAGGTCATGATCCCAGCGTCCTGGGATCGAGTCCCACATCGGGCTCCTTGCTCGGCAGGGAGCCTGCTTCTCCCTCTGCCTCTGCCTGCCATTCTGTCTGCCTGTGCTCGCTCTCTTTCCCTCTCTCTGACAAATAAATAAAATCTTAAAAAAAAAAAAAAAAAAAAAAAAAAAAAAGAGGTAGTCTATTCTTTTTCTTTTTCTTTCATATTTCACTGATTTCTGCTCCTAGACTTCCTTCCTTGTACTTGTACTGCTTAGGTTAGAAATTTAAAGTTAATTAGAGATCTTATATTCCTTCTCACGTGTGTTTAAAGCTATGCATTTCCCACTAAGCAATTATCTCAGCTGAAGCCCCAACATTTTGGTATGTTGTGATTCTCATTTGCATTCTGCTCGAGTTCAAGTATTTTCTAGTTTTCCTCCTAAATTATTTGACACGTGGATTATTTAGAAGTGTGTTGTTCTTCTGTTATTGATTCCCAGGTTAATTCCCTTGTGGTCAGAGGGTAAGTCTTCTAGGAGACCTAAGTAGGTCTCCTAAGTAGGAGAACCTTGTCCTTGCTCACTTTCCCCTTCTGCTGATGGGATACAGATGACAAGGTCTTGGTGATGATGTAGTCACAAGATGGAAAAGGTCTCAGACTTGAATCCCCACGTGGGAGAGAGCAGCTTACTTACCAGGAACACTCGTTCGGGTGTACACAGAAGTAAGAAATGAACTTCCAGTACTTGAACCATTACAGTTTGCAGCTCCTGGATTACAGCGCTGCTCCCCTCTCTCCCTACTATTCTGAAAGGGAATTCTTCATAAAACACACTATATTTTAGATCACACTCTCCAAAGCACATCTGACCCATCTACTCAACAATTTTCATGGGCTTCCATTAACAGACAAAAACTTTACATGAATATAAACATATATGAAGTTTATTGTATCAGAGAAGGTTCCTGTTTTAAAAAAATAAATTTTTATTGAAGTACAGCATACATACATAAATCCACACAAATATACTATCTCTATCAACATTCTATAGGATACATATAGCTGGAGAGATTTACAAAGCTGCCTACATGTGGGCCATTCTCTTCCTCCCCATCTTGTCTTTCGTATTTGCTGTTTTTGCAGCCCCAGTTATGGAGGAGGTCAAGTAGACAAGAGAGAAGAGGCACCCTAATACAGAAGTGTGCACAGAGGACCGAACTTGAGGACCGAACTCAAGGCTGGCAAGCCACAGCTAATCCTTTCCCATCATCTGCCTGCAGCTGAGTTCCTCTGCCACCCGCCTCCAGCCGCTCCCACTGTCTTAAGGGAAAGAGGATATGTTTTAAGGGAAAGAGGCAAAGAAGAAGGTAATTAGAGAAGCTACGCTACTCTCCTTCCCCAGAGCAGATGCAAGACTCCAGCCAGGGCTGCTGCAAGACCGGACACTTTACTTCCACCAGTCAGATATTGGTTGCAACATAATGGTACTTATTTAGTAAGAATGCTTTCTGCATCTTGTCCCACAGCGTAAAATGTGAATGAGTGTCCTTTGGGATGCTGCACTGTTCTGCTCTGGTGTCATCTACGTGTTGCACTTGGCCTCAGGCTATCAGCCTAGAGATAGTTTTCGGTTTTTGGGGCTGTTTTTTTTCTTTTTGGTATAGGGGTTATTTTAAAAATACTTAAGAATCACATACATAGAGGATGAAAAAGGGGATGTACCTTAAAAAAGACAAAAAAATAAAAAGAGTAAGACAACCAAATAAAAACCAGAAACCACCAGTTTTCATAGAAAATAATGTAACAAGTTCAGAATTGTAAAAATGCATAAATGCTACAAGAAACACCATGAGTAAAAACCACCACCAGAAATCTGCATGTACATGTGGGAATGAGGTCAGAGTAAAAACTTAAATTAGCCATGTTATACACAAGTGATCAGACCAACAGGAACTTATTTCCTATTTTATGCTGATGGAAAATAAGAAAATGATACTGTAAATCTAAGAATATTTCTGAGCGGCCCACTGTGTACATTAGAGACAAGTGTGGGGTAGGAACCTGCCACAACATCAGAAAGGGAAAAAGGTCATTCCAATTTTGGGAAAAGGCACACACACACACACACACACACACACACACACACACAGAGAGAGAAGGTAGCTTGACACTAATCTCAGGGACAACCCCAGAATAGATCCTTCTAGTGTTTTCTAATTCTTCAGGAAAGAGAACATAACTGACTATAAATTAACGGTGTGACTTCATGAAGTTTTAGAGACAGTTACTTGCCTAACATCTGGGAAATGCAGGACTTCTGCAAGGAATGTAAGCTCTCCCAATATCCTTTATAACCTTGGAGCGATATGGGCTGATCAGTAAATCGCTACATCCTTACCTAATGGGTGCTGATACCTTGGTCAACTTGTATCCTAGGGACAGTTTTGGAGGTCTACTATAGGCCATTAATCACAGACTTGTTTCATTCAATATAAAAGACTTACATATGACACTTTGGAGTGATCAGAAAAAGAAAGCAAATAGATCTTACATGGCTCCAAAAACATCTCAGAAGGTTAATGAATATAACACAAGAAAACTTCAGAAGAAATGCAGGTCCTGCAAAGGAGTTTAAACAAAACACCACCTATACATGTGCGGGATGGGCGGGGGGGTTACTCAACAGCAGTAAAAATTGTTAACCTCTGAAGACTCACACCGTATCATGTGGGTGCCATAAAAGCTAGTCCAACATCTGAAGAGTTGACAGATGAAGAGTATTAACTAGAACAAAGGAATGACAGCTCTGCTACTTAAAAATGTTTAGCTCTGGGTTGTGTACTTTTAGAAAGACTTAGAAAACCAGAGCTTTTGCAGAAAAGGGTCTTGGATGGCAAAGACAATTAAAGCCATGATGTATGATGAATGAACTGGGAATAGAACGAGTAAAGGCAGGAGTCAACACAGTAGCTGCTGTTCAACGTTCGGTCTCGAGCTAATAAGAAAAATGAAGAACTGAACTGACTGGGAGGGTAGAGCTGCCCAAGATGAAAGTAGATTCTGGTTCCTGGAGGGTCAGACCAGAGGCTGCTAAATGGTTCCCCCGCCCCAATCTTGAGATTCCATAAATATATACTTGAAGATCTAACCAGCTACAAAATGTATTACTCCATTTCTGAAAACCACACAAATGACAATTCTTCAGAACTACTATGTTAAAACTTTTGAGTTGTAGTTAAAACTACAACTCATTCAGAATTTGTTTTTAGCCACTTTTTCTCTCTCAAATGGACATTTCTCTGTATGTGTGTGTGTGTGTGTGTTCACCTAGTTTTATTGACATACAATTGAAACATGTGTTGTTTTTGATGTGAAATCAGTCTAGAAAATGTAAATTTATTTTGCTCAAGTTCAAGCAATCAGCATTGTATAAATTTTTCATGGTACACATCACTAGTAATAGTGTAGTACCTGTTACACTG
This sequence comes from Mustela nigripes, assembly GCF_022355385.1. Lineage (NCBI taxonomy): Eukaryota > Metazoa > Chordata > Mammalia > Carnivora > Mustelidae > Mustela > Mustela nigripes. The sequence continues at coordinate 77,166,933 of NC_081563.1, read as the reverse complement.
TAATAGAGAATATTCTATCTTACCTGCTATATTCATGCATGTTCCACCCTGAAAAAAGCAAAACACCCTAAAAAAATCATATATACAATACAAACATGGGTTACTGAAAGAAATTCCTTTTCAAAGATAATTTTACATAGCCAATTTTCTAGGTACATTTAATTTATGGTTTTATTTACATAATTTAGGTTACCCCTACCTGGAAATGTTTGGTATAGAATAAACTAACCAATTCGAACTCTGTCTTAAAGGTATGTCTTAGTACACTACACGCAAGCTCTAAATATAACTTCTGTATAGCTGAGATTGCTATAAAACCATTTCAACATTCATTCTCAAAGATTATCCAAAACATCAATAAATCCATGGAACACAATAAAGAAATCTGCAACTCCACATACTACATCATAGCATTATCCAGAGATCAGACATGAATCTTTTCCTTGGTTCTCCCTAGAAGAAATGATCTACCACCTTTCAAAAAATTTGCTATATTACTTCCTAGAATATTTTTACCAGTTCTTTGGAAAAGCAGGAATTATATTTGGCAGCAAGACCAAATATTGGTTACTTTTTTCTTATCATTCTTTCTTACCCCTTTCAGTCTTGGAATAGAAATACAATCTCTCAGGAAGGGAATGTACATTGTTGCCATACGATTCTAGTCCTTTACTACTCCATTGTAGAAGTTAACAAATGAAATTGTGATAAAAAGCACAAAGGAGCTCACTTAGGTGACACGCCATCAAAAATAAAGTACAGTTTTTTGGCCACTGGGAAAAGTATTTATGAGAAAAATGCTTGAGCTAGTTTCTCGTGTAGCCAAGATATCCATTACCTCCTACATTCTTAAGCACAAGTCTTTGACATCATCTAAATTAGTTTAAAAGTGTCTAAGGGGGTTATTAAGATTTGTATGCACATCGAACAAACTGGAAATTTGTTCAGAATTTTCTGTAGACTGTGGACACTGAACCTGAGGTTCTGAAATGATTTCAGAGAGATCTGGTCAGCACAAATACCAGAATCAAAGAAAGATGTTCTTAAACAAACATTTAGAAACCTAGTAACTTCTCATTTAAATGGTGCTTTTAGGATAAAGAAAATAATGGACAGATTAAAGCCTGCCTCTAACCGTGAGAATCCCTGGAATAAAACCAAAATACTACCCCAAAGCCACAGGTGTTTAATCACAGGGACAGAGAAGAATATGATTTTTAAAGGTACAGGGGCAGTTTTTCTCTGCCTCCTTTAATGGGCTGTAAGATTACCTGTTCACAGCAGTATAAATAATACAATTACATAATGTTGGGTTCATTTTTCTTTCAGGTTTAAAAAAAAAACAAAAAACACCTTCATGTTCTTGTACTTTTAGGGGCTTGGAAGGTCTGCCAGCCACTGCCTTTCTTGTCACCAGCGCCCTCGGCGGGTTTACAAATGGACATGCCCGAGACTGCCATCTGGTGGAAATGATAGAAATTAAAATGATTTTGTTGTAATTAAGTCCGTTGTCTACAAAATATGAATTAAAAACATATGGTGAGGGGATGATTCATTCATAACAGCAATAAGAAATATAAAATAAAAAGGAATTAACTGAAGAAATGTGTCAAGCATATGGAGAAAACTATAAAACTCTACTGGGGGCATAAAAACACTCATATAAATAGATACAGCATTTTCCTGGAATGGAGTTCTTCTCTGCCAAAGATACCAATGACACCCTCCCCCCCAAAACTAAACTAAACATGTAACAATTCAACATTAACAGGATTTTTATTCGGCAGGAAAATCTTGGCCGAATTAGTCAAAAGTTCATCTGAAGGAATAACACTGAGTTTTTGTTCAAATAGAGTAATAAGGGAGCACTTTCCCTACCAGATGATAACATATATAATAAAACTATGATACTTATGATGACATACTGATACAAAGCAATGAAACAGAATGCCCATAAAAATACAAGCATATACAAGAATATATAGTAAAAGGGCATTTTCAAATAAACGAGAAAAAGATTGGCTCATGTATTAGCTGGTGTAAAGGGATAATGGAAAATATTACATTAAATTTATGCCACAGAGTAATAGCCCAGAATAAGTTTGACTAGTATTATCTATTTATAACAAAAAAAGTTGTAAAAGAAATTATATGTAAATATTTACTTACTCAGAATGTGAAAAGATTGTCTATGTATACAACTGAAGGTTGAGACTGTTAAAGAAAACAGTGAAATTCTAAAACTTGTGAAGTTTATTTACTTAAGTAATCTCTACACCCAACATGCAGCTTGAACACAGGGCCCCAGGATCAAGAGTCCCATGTTCTTCTGAGCCAGCCAGGTGCCCCAAATTCTAACACTTCTGAATATAAATAACCAAGGGACACTTCTCAAAACTCATCAAATTGAACACCGAAGATTTTGGCAGTTTACTGTATGTAAATTTTACTTCAATTTTGAAAAAAGTAAAGCAAAAAATAAACCCCACTACATTTGACTTCAAATGGCATATGGAGGATAAAAGTGTCATTTTTAAATATTTTTGACCAGAGAACTATCCAATACTCTGAGTTATTTTAGCTCTCATGTCTGCCTTTCCAATCACAGCAGAGACTTTATTCTTACTGTAGGAAAAACTGACACAGAAACAAAGTTACTGTGTAAGAAAAAAGCACAGAAATAAAGCATCATGGCGTAAGATGTTTTGGGGAGGGGAAAAACCCATGTTATTGAGTTTGCAGTTTTTCAGGAATTAGGTCATTTCTGTATTGTTAGATATCCTTTGTCCTTAGTCCCATCCCTCAATATCCTTATTTAAAAAGACAAACAATAAATAATAAAATAATTCACAGCTTATTTGAAAGAATGATGACCTAAATATACAAAGAGCTCTCACAAATCAATGAATAACTGTATTAGAAAATAAACAATACACTGAATAGGCTTTAATAAAATATAAAAATCAGCCGAAATGTGAGAAAAACATTGAACAATAAATGTTCAATCTCATTAATAATCAAATAATTGAAAATTAAGTCAAGAAAATATAATAAATTACAGTATTTTACCTACCAGTTTGGCAATGCACAATTCTTAAAGAGAAAGCAAAAGACACATGCATTTTTGTATACTGTTGGGATTATTAATTGGTACCCTCTTCCCAAAAGGCAATTTAGGAACACTAAATTCACCTAGTTTCTGTATTTTTTTTAAATTCAAAACTTTATAAAAAATTCAAACATACAGAAAATTACAGAGAATATAAGATACCCTTACCCACCACCCAGATTTAACCAATGTTAACATTTTTGGTTTTGGGGGGCAGGTTGAGGTACAGAAATAAAGATCTCACTTTGCAATGCTTCTGAATAAATGCTATCCTAAATCATTCCTGTGAATATTTTTTATCTACTATTTACTTATAAATTATATATCATATTCCCTCATCCCTCAACTCTGAAGATTCCATTATTTTCTGTGCCATTCTTAATGCATGATTAAGAAGATGATAACTATGAAATTATTTATTTATAAGATTTTATTTGAGAGAGAATGAACGAGAGAGAGAGCGAGCACAAGCAGGGAATGAGGAAGAAGCAGGCTCCCCACTGAGCTGGGAGCCTGATGTGGGCTGGATCCCAGGACCCTGAGATCAGAACCCAAGCCGAAGGCAGACACTTAACTGACTGAACCACCCAGGCGCCCTGAAATGATGCTTGAATAACACTTAGGATTTTTTTTTTATACCAATTGTTAATACAGTTGGGTTTGGTTTTAAGCAGGTCTTAAACTCAAGACCCGGAGATCAAGAGTCCTACACTCTACCAACTGAGTCAGCTGGGTGCCCTGTAACAGGCTGAGACTTTTAAAAAACTTGTCATTTCTGTTTTGCTTACACAGTAACTTTGCTTCTGTGTTAAATCCTATATGATCATTTGGAAGACATTTTAAACAGCATTAGACTTAACACATGGAGTCCCAACCACAACCAAAGCGCACTCACGGAACTGAAATTGGAATCACTGTTACCAAGCAGGGGCAACTGTGCTTAGCCTACAACGACTGAAGATGCCACTGACCTAAGTATGATGCTTCTCCATTCTGAAGAAATTAAAACATGAAAAAGTGCATTTTGGAATAAATTTTTGCCATGAAAGCGGTCATGACATCCTTCTAGAAGCTGGTATTCCACTCTGTTTTTTTGTTGGTTTTTTTTTTTTTGAGTATTAAGAGGGCTTGCTGCCTAAGAAGGAAAAGCCAACAGCAACTAGCTGCTGCCAGAGCATGGGACCTTCAGCCCAGCCCCTCCAGCATTTTCACTAAGCACCCCAGGAAAAACTGTTTTGTACTGAAGGGTATTTACTAGTAGGTTGAGTTATTCCTCCAGGGAAACACCTGCTTCAAGTCAGGAAAATGGGCCGTCTCTTCAATGGCCCAGAAACTGACATACTTATCAGCTCAGCCTGAGACGCCCAAGTTATCGATACTCTTGCCTCAGGGCCCAAAAATTCAGTAACCAAGAAATATACACAAAATCAAAACTAATGTGAACACCACGAAGAACCAAGATCAGGTTTTAAATAAAGACAGAATTGCTTTTAGCAGGCAGGGCTCTGTCGCTGGTCTGGCCGGATTTACAGGGAAAGACGAGAGGTCAGGGACGCTGTGCGGCCACACTAGCTTCACATGTAAATGAGCAACAGGAACAGCCATTTTCATAGGCAGGCCAAACAATTTTCAACAGTAGGTGCCAAATTGGATGCAGGCTGCTAAGAAGCAGAGTGTGGATTATTTGCTGTATTTTTCTTAAAAAGGAACGAAGTTTATGAAAGATTAAGGCAATGTGTACCTGCCAGGTAGGAACATTTACAAAGCCATAATAGTCACTAAAATGGTGTAGTATTTTACAGCGTTAGACAAAAACAATAGAACAGAATGGAGAGATGAGAAATGGATGACACATGTCGGAAATTGGTGTGCAACAGGCTGGCAGGATGTTGGCACAATTAGCTAGCAGAATGCAAAAAATTAGATCTCTGACTCCATACGGTAAACACCAATAAATTCAAGATGGATTAAAATCCTAATAGGTAGGATGAAGACTTGAAAACTACTGGAAGAATACATGAACTTGAGATGGCAAAGATTCTTTGAACAAGAAAGACAGGAGTACAAACCATAGAAGACTGATAAATTTAAAAAGGCCCCATAAACGAAGTATTTTAAAAAAAAGGCTATGTTTTGCAACACATATAAACAAAGGATTAGTATCCAGACTACACATAAAAAACTACAAACAAAAAAAGTGGCAAACCAAAATAAGCAAAGGATATGAGCAATCATTTCAGAGGAAATTCAAATGGCCACGTAGAGAGGTTTGCCTCACATGCAACTAGATATACAAATTAAAACAAACTATTTCACGGTCACATAACCAGCAAATTTAAAGTATGACACTATCAGCGTTAACTGAGAATGGAGACAGGTAGAAAAACGGGAATTTCTGAACATTTCTAGTGGAAATGAAAACTAGTATACCTTTAGTACAATGCATTTGCAATATTAACTTGAAGGTATACATACCTAATAACCTAGTTAATTTTATTTCTAGGCAAATACTAGAAAAACTCTAGTACACGTGCTCAAGGGACACATGCCAGGAAGCCCACTGCATCAGTTTTTTAAGTAAAGAGTTACGGATCATCTAAATATCCCTCAATGGGGAAAATGGTTACACTGTGGTACAGTCATACAAAGGAATATTATACCAGTTTTTGTTTAACCCTTAGCTTGTTTTATAGAACACGGGATGTAGAGGTAATAATGTGAGCAGATAAATTCAAACCTGAGGTTGGGAATAACATCCTTTCCTCCCCATAATTCCCCCAGCCAAATCAAAACAAAACAGTTGATGTGTGGGGGAAGGGATACTGAGATGGCTGACCCCTTGTGGTGGGTGATATCTGCCTCTTGCCGCAACTTCATCCCCCTTCCCCACCTTCTGAATAGGTAAATCTTAACTTTTGGATAGACCACAAATCAAAACATGTAAATATCATTCACAGCTCAGCCAACATTCTCCTGTTTCCTTCCTTGTAACAGAGTTTACTGTTCACTTTCATTCACCAAGTCACATAAATACTCTCTGAGCCTAGGGATCTTCAAACTTTCCAATGTCATTACACCTTTATTCAAATCACTTCTTAGAATCCCAAGAAATAACATAGAAAAAAGCAGAACTGCTCCAGAGGTTGAAAAATGGTAACCTTGTAATTATAACATTTTAGGAAGTTTGAACTACACGAAAATTCTTAAGACTGTGAAGATTATTTTGGAGTATATATAATTTTAAATGTGAACTCTTCCTGAAATGCTTTTACATTCCTAAAGAACCTGTAATTCCAGGATTAATAAAATCCAGTTACTACAATAGGATCAAAGTTCTAGACCACTGATTGTCAGTCTTACCTAAGATCAGTTTCAATAGCAAATATTAAATATTTAAAATTGCTTAGACAATGCTTACTCATAAGCAAAAATCTCATGAAAATAAACTCCACAGTCCTCTAAATCATGTCACTGTGGAATTCTGCCAAAATAAATTGCACCTCGTGTCTTCAAGACTTAATGAGACAAACTCCTCTGCACAGTGAGTGCACAAGTGAAAATAAGCACAAATGACCCAGGAGAGGGAAAGAAGGTATGAGACCCTACATCAAGAGTAATTCTTGGATTGTACTGGTACTCTTCACCTCAAATACATGCCCAAGTATCTTCACTAGAAGTAGATATTATGTAAAATATTAAAGTTAATAAAAAATAGAAAATAAATGGAAAACCCATTTGTTGTACAGATCTAATTACTCAAGAAATCATTATTGCCATTATAGACTAGGGTTATTAGTCAAGGGGGAAAAAAATCCCAAAACTTTGACTCCACCCATATTTGAAAGGTATGGTATTTTGCCCCACTAGAGTTGTAGGTATAAGGGATAGAAGGATAACTAACCTCCTAATACCAAGATCACGTACCCCTCATTCCTGAACTAAAAGAGCAAACCATCACTTACATTTGAACAGGAAACCATGTATTTAGTCAACAGGAATAAAACTAAAACAAAATTAGGGGCAGGAGAAGAGACCACAGCCAGGAAAACCAGCAAGAAGAGAACCAGCACCGATGTAGTCACAGCCTGAAAAGAAACTTATTCTGTGTTAGTAGCTACCCTGGTTTACTTCTAGACCACAAGGTAACAAACATAATCCAAAACAATGGGCAAAAATAAACACCTGCTCAGTATTTTCATTAAAGCTTACAGAAAAATTACCAAAATTGAATAGAAAAAAAATCTTAAAGCAATTGAATGAACATAGACAACAATGCAAAAGAAATCATCATAATGCCCACCAACAATTTATTTGCAAAACCAACTAACTGCGAACTGCTTTGAGATAACCCAAATTCTGGTCATAATGATTGTTACATTAATATTTTACTGTCTTACAAATACAATGGATTTTGTACATTGTGTTAACATGTGAAAAAAAAAATCACAATATGCAATTCTTTAGTATTTAGCCACCCAAAACAAACTGTGTTCTAAAATCTTTAACAAATGCTTTCCCTTACTAGTTATACCAGATTATCTTCAAGACACAAAGGCAACTTAGAAGAGGAAATGTGAATTTGAGAAGTCACTGAAAAATGGGATCTAAATTCAAGAAAAGAAAGTATGATTTGGCCAGCAAAAGAAATTCAATGGACAAGTTCTGGTTAATTTCTGTGATTGAAGCTGAATAAAAACTCAGCTTAACTCCAGCAACACAGATCAATGCTCTGGTTTGACTGTATACTTTCCGACATCTGGAACACACACACATTTGTCTTCTGATGATCAATTTGTTGTCTGAAAACAAAAACGCCATTCATAACATCAAAATACTTATTTCCTTATTAATGCATGGTCTCATTCCATCAAGTATTTCAGATAGTTTAGTTGGGAATATAAACTAGTAATACTCTAATTTCTGACTCAAATGTTGGGCTAATATTATAGAAACATCTGTCCTCAACTGATACCATCTGAAACCTGGTCATTAAAAGACTTTTTTTTTTTTTTAAGATTTTATTTATTTATTTGTCAGAGAGACAGGCACAGCGAGAGAGAGGGAACACAAGCAGGGGGAGAAGTAGGCTTCCTGTGGAGCAAGCAGACCGATGTGGGGCTCCATCCCAGGGCGCTGGGACCATGACCAGAGCTGAAGGAAGACGCTTAGCGCTTAACGACGAGCCACCCAGACGCCCCATTAAAAGACATTTTTGAAGACGGACTAGGAAAACAAAACAAAACAAAAACCTCAGAGGGCATGACAGCACCAACTCTTATCCCCTAGGGAGACTGATTTATTATATGGAAACTTCATCTGAGTTCTAAATTTTGCTACAGTTTCTTATTAAGACCAAGTGCCTAGTCAGGTGGCTAGAGAGCCCACCAAGCACTATGAAAAGATACCAAAACCCAACTGAATGCCCCACATCTGGAAAAATAACAAAACTGACTTAAGGACTTAGGGAGAATCCAGAGTTGCAATCGCTTTTAACTAAACACATTTAGAACAAAAAGCTCAAGTGTCTTAAGTAAATATTTTAATTACCAAGCCTCATTATTGGGCAAGAAAGATGAGACAGAAATTAGGAATTTTTTTTAAACGCCTCTAAGGCAACTTTACTCAACTCTGTTCAATGTTCTGAAAATTGAAAATCTAATAGAAAAACTTCAACATAAAAGTCCTGACCCATTTAATGGTCATTAAAAAATAGGAAAAGTCCTATCTTTATCTGGCCAACCCCATGTGACATCTCCTTTGTGGCAAAATGATTTTATTTCAAATAACACCAACTCACAGTCATTGAAGACATCTTGAAAGACTGAAGTGATCTGAATATATGCAATATGAAAACCGAATTCTTTTGTTAAGTTTAACCTCAAAACAGTTTCCCAAGTTGAAACCCATCATAGGAATTTTCTGACAAAATCCACCTTGTTCGTCTTCCTAAGCAGAACAGTGACCACAGTCACCATCTTCCGCCATCTGAATTTTATGTGAGATCGACATGCTAAGATTCACTTAGTAGGGCACTGTGATGTTTGGAATCAATGAACACACAATACAGCCATCCCAACGGACAGAGCAGCAACTGTGAAAGTCTGGGGGGTGCCACGGAACCTTTCCAGGAGGTCTATGAGATCAGAACTATTTCTAATACTTACTCTTTTTCAACCCACCGATGCTTGCACTGACTGTGCAAAAGAAACAGGAGGTAAAACTGCAGGTACCTCAGTGGGAATCAACACAGACAACTCATTAGCTGCTACTGTATCTTCATGCCACACTCAAGAGAAAAGGAAGGACGAAAGCCAGTTTCAGGGGACAGTGCCCTCAGTGAGGCAGTAAGAATTTTTATTACACCTCTACCCTGGAGTACGCATCTTTTTAATATCCTAAACGATGACATGCGAAGCACCTGCTTTTCTAGAGCATGCAGGAAGTGCGATGGCTGTCGCTTCTGATAGTGAGCTGTGCGCTGAACCAGCTGCTTCCGAGGAGCGCCATTTCTACTTGAAAGAAAGAATGACTGACAGACTATGGTGAGTCAGCAGACATTTTCTCGAGAGTAAATGAAGGCTGCCTGTCACTCAAGGAAAACGACTGATAATATTTGGTGCCAGAGACAAAAACGTCACCTTTCAAATGAAAATCAGAATTCTGAAAAATCTGTATCCATTGCCATGAGCTTGACAGTTTCCCAATACTTAAAATATTTTTTCTGATGAGATGTGTTATATTAAGAAAAAAATTTTAAACACTGCATAATAACATGTCAATATTCAGAAGAACCATGTAATTCAACGAACTTATATTTTCCAAAAGATAAATCCATGATGTTACCAAATCATGCCCAAGTAGGACATCCATTCAAAACTCCCAACAAGATAGATCAGATGGGTTTTAGTGTAGGAGTACTAAGTGGACGGATAGTTTCAGACTTCTCACCTCACCTAACCTTCAAGAAACTACCAGTTTGAAGTTCTGATAAGGAATCAAACAGAACAGTCGCGATTGCCTGAAACTATTAAAACACTCCCTTCCAAATACACACATTTGTGTGAGGCCAGGTTTCTTCGTATACAAAGCGCCACATTTGCAACAAAATGAACGCACAGATAGGAGAATCCAGCCCAACATTAAAGGGTCCACAAAAACGAAAACCAGCGGACTTTCTCACACTAAATTTTTTAGATTTGGAAAATAATTGTTTTCCAAAAAAACAATGGTACTTACGTTACCAGGCAATGGTTTCATTTTTTTAATGAATTAAAGTAGTATGTAAAATTTCTTGGCTTTAATTTCTAATGTGATAAATAATGAAAATAAAATAAAAACCCACAAAAGCAAAGTTCTTTGGGATCTTTAACCTTTAAAAATATAAACTGAAAAAAACATATATAAATGGGTCCTAAGATTAAAGTATTTGAAAGCAGCTAGACTAGAAAATGCAGATTAATAAAGACTGAGTTCCATTTTTTTTCTTTCGCTAATTCACACATTATTTGTATTTCAAAGGTCACTAAACCATCTGAAAAAGGTTTTTTGAAAGCAGGGGGGTTTGGAGTGAAGAGGGGTTAATTAGTGCTGTCTTATACAGTTTTGTTAATTCCTCTTTGGAATTACGGTTCACCTACATGGTTTTGTATGAAAAATTTCACAATAAATATCCCAACTATGTAAAATGTTTAAAAATTACATTCAAGACTGGATTTTACTTTCAAAAACATACCAAATAGTAATATGTCACGCTGTTTTGATCAATTCTTTATTTAGGTAACAAGTTGGTTATGTTCACTGCATTGTAAGAAACATCACAATATCATACTGGAAAGGTACTATCAGTACAGGGTTGGATCAGAGTGGACAGTATGAACAATAAACCATTTTGCATTCTTCATTCCCTATCTTTTTACAACTCCCCGAACCCAGTAAAGGGACAGATAGCTTTTAACATCATCATGTAAAGCACTTTAACTTACAAGGCTAAAATCTAAAGAATAAATAAAATATATTGTGGCAATAATTCCTTTTAGACCAAAAATCAGGTGCACAATAAATCAAATGATCAGGAAAGCTGTCTGTATTCAAATGTGTGGCTCTCCAGAAACAGCTTCAGGAAAATGTTACAGAACATATCATGAATTCCATTTCACACAGGACCAGATGATGACTCATTTTTAACTACACACAAGGGCAATTACATCCTGCTGAAACACAATTTAAACATATAGGAAGATGTTTACAAAGCATCCACAACATGTAAACCATGTACAAATGGATACATTCATTGCTTCTCCTACCCCAATAGCTTCTTTTCGATAAATATTTTACTCTTCATGTTCAGCATTCATTGGATTTACTACATGCAAAACTCAAAAAGAATTCAAGATTATTGTAAAAATAGAATTAAAATAATAATCTTCAAGTACCTTATGTGACAGCCACTCTGTACCGTGCCCAATGTTATAAAATGAAAGGTTACTGAACCCATGAAAATATCTCTGTAATATTTCCTTAGATCTAAAATAGATAATTTTAAATGTATTTATAGTCATTTCAATGTGATATTCTGAGCTTTTAAAATAACGTAAACAATTAAAAATTATACCAAATTACACACAAAACTTGTATCTTAAAAGCTGAAAAATTAAAACTATAGAAACCCACATGTAAAACAAAATCACAATTTACATTATAAAGGCAAATCTCATCATTTAAAAAAATTTGCAGCAGTGAGATGTCAGAGCAAATTATAAATAGCCATAAATTAATCCATTTGGTTTCAAAAGATTTGCTAGTGAGAGCTGAAGGATGTAGTAGGTACATGCATAAAATTTGTAACGGTTTATAATATTATTGCCAAATACACTTTATCTTGAAAAGCAGGCAATGTTACAATTTGGACATTATTGGAGAACCCAGTTTGGTAATACAGGTAAAATTAGAAAAAAATTAAATAACAATTAATAATAAATATATGTCCTATAGTAAATTGCTCAAAGGAAATTTCAAGCCACAGAGCTGCAAAAGGCTTCCAACTTGGTGAACTGAGAAAGGAACATCCCATAAAATTCTTTACTCTTACATGCTTATATGTTGTGTGTCTTGTCTAAAAAACAAAAAACAAAAACAAAAACATAATGTATCTTCAGAGTACGGCTAACTATATTCCCATGCACCTCAGGCAGAGTTTGTTATTTGTGGTGAAATAACTCCGTTGGTTCCTAGGGCCCAAAGTTCAAATACAGATGTAACCAGTATGCCTGAGGTCGGCAAAAAATACTGTAGAACAGGCAATGCTACAAGTGGCAATTATTAGAAAACACAAATATGAACAAATGATGGGAAATGCTAATGATTTTCTGCTCATATCACAAAACGGTGGGAATCCACAAGAATATTTTTCCCTTGTATTGAAGAAAATTGTGATTAAAAGTTTTTTTCCCCCAATTTTCAGAATCAAAAGCATTTTAGAAGGTTTATAAGGCTACCATGGGTCTTCTAGATCTCCAGCACCCTACAGGAAGAGAAAAGGAAGAATATTATTATTATTTACCTCCACCACTGCCAGGTTGGATTGAATTTCAAAAGAAAACAAAATGAGATGAACAAATTACCTTCCTTTCTCTGTATGAAAAGGCACTTTTACAGAGAGGTGTGGGTAGTGTATACTGTGTACATACACATGGATCTATCTAATACAGATAGGTAAGTAGTTGGGGTTTTTTCCTTCCCTCTCCACCAAATGCCTTCCTCTTTCTCAAATCACTTAAAAATATTCCGGCATTGGAAAAACAGATCAAGAACATCAGCTACATCCGAAGATCCAAAGTTTCAACTTAAGGCACCGGAAGCAAGTTTAGACACATGATAAATAAAAACATGACGAAGAAAAGTTTTATGTTCTACATTCACAAAATTCTTGTTTTAAGAAATATTTTCCCATGTGACTGATAGCCACCTGCATCTTAAAAACCTATCTTAACAAAAGCAAAACTCGTGTCTGCCACTATTTAAAATATCCTGTAATTCTTGCATTTCTTAGTATCTGATGAAAGCAAAGAGGATAGTGTCACATTCTTTAAAACGTTCATCATGACAACTCAGACATGTCTATGTGTGTCCATACTGGCCAAAAATCAATATTCCATATCACAAAAAGGGGATAAGAAACAGAATGGATTTGAGTAAAAAAGACTTCTCAAAATGTTTTCTTTTCATTAATGACAAAAGCCAAGCCAAAAGTTCTCTAAATTTTCTACCAGTACAAAAGAATTTCTATAAGGTATTTTTCCAATATACCAAGCCTGATTATTTAAAATATTTTTAATTTAAAAATAAGTACAACATGCATAGATTATTCCATATCACATGCTTTATTTGGACTTGAACACTTATAATTTCATTCTAAACACTTGGTTGACATACATTTTGATGTATGTAATTAGGCTATACAGAATATACAAACCAAAGCTGCATCAATAATACATAGGTTTTTCAAAAATTAGGTATCAATAAAGAATACAGAAAAAGGAAAAACAACCACACATCCAACAGCTCAGAACGTCTAAAAATAAAACTACAGAGATGTAAAATATAAACAAGTCAAAGAACACACAAATTATCATCCTTGGGAGAAAAAAAAAATTACAGGCCAGAATCTGCCAATCTTTGAAGAACTAAAATCACTAAAGGAAACACAAATTTATTACAAAGCTAACTATGAGTATACTGATATGTAAAATAATGTGAAGCAGTAGAATTCTACAATTACAAGCTTTTCCACAATATAATGTCATCTTGCTTATCAGTAAGTAATCTCTAATCTTATCTAGTATGAAGTTAACTACTGATCTGAGTAACTAGTAGCCTCATTTCTGGCATACAATATGAAATAACATATAATTTTATTGAATTCAAAGTACTATAAATAGCCCATTTTAAACTATCTGATAAAGGTGTATGCAAAGGCCTTCTTAAAAAAACAAGGCTATATGAGTGTAATAAAACTAGTTTACCAAGATTCAAATAACAAAACGGTTCTATAAATGCATACATTATACTTCCTAAGTAAAAACCAGCAAATCAAAAGATCACAAAAATATTACCACGAAGTCAAGTCAGATTTGTTCACCACTCATCTTTGTCCCTGCATCTTCATTATAGCTGTCTAATTCAGCAAGAGCACTGTTTGATTCAGTACGGCTTGCCTGCATTGTCACTGGGCTTCCAGCATCACTGTTCGAAGAAGTAGCTGTGGCCGCTGGGTCAGCAGGGCTTTCTTCTCCCTCTACTTTAGCTAGCCTGTAACTAGTCAGCATCTCCTCCAGAAGTTGTCGGTAGTTTCCCCTATGATTAATTCTCATTTGCCTGAGAGCTTCCACCAATTTTCCCTGTGATCCACTTTCCTCTGCTTCCTCGGAGGCCTTTTTTTAAGATTCAAGACCCCAGTGTCAGTAGACAAACCAGGATATCACATGTATTTCATAACATCATCACAGCAAAACACTCATTTCTCTACCACGAGTCATAGTCTAAGCATGAGAACATTTCATTAAGTATCAAGTCTTACTTGTGTCAATAAAATTTCCACTTGAAATATCAAGTTAATTTCAGCAAATTACCATGAACTAGTTAACATCTTATTCACACTGGCATTTGAAGCTTCCTCTGAAATTTACTCGGCTATTAGAATTCAACAGCAACACAAGCATTTCCTAAAACTGACTTGCTTAACAGAAAAAAAAAAAAAAACAGTAATTGGCTAGAATGATTTAGTACAAAAGGAAATTAGTGTTTAAAGCAATAGGAGAGGACAGAAAAGCAGGCCATTAGAACATTAGTTTCTTCATCACTGCTGCTAAATAATAGGTAAGGAGAGGAGGTACGAAATGTAGAACTATATAAATTTTGACTGCATTTTCGGGAAATTCTAATGCTGTTGTGGGTGAAAATTTAATTTCCTCTTTGATCTTACATATTTTAATAAAAACATTTCTAGATCAAAATAAACTATTTTAAATCTAATAATAAGATATGAACAGGAAACTCATTCCTTTTATGTTTTATTAAATTTTGGAAAACTTGTAGGTTTCTACAACAGCAGCTACTTAACCTTGTTAGCAGGACAAGCTCTAAAATGGAAGGTGATCACAGTTAAGAGCTAAGCTGACAGTCTAAATGCAAGACAACCTTACACTGTGTGCCTCTTGATGTGATGCATTAGGGATGCAGAACCACATCCTATGTTCTCGCCTAAACATATTTAATATAAATCTAATAAAGTGAATTCCCAATTTACAGGAAAACGGAATAGAGAATGGCATTAAAGGATACCACAAGAAAACAATCATATGATCCAGAATGTAGGACATCCTGTTCAAAGTTGGCTCAGAGTCTTCTTTCTCAGTGGCAAGGGGAAAAAAAAAAGTGAGGGCCTTATTACAGACATTATTAATATGCTGTAACAGCCTGAGACCATCTTTTGAAATAACTACTATCACAGACATGCTAGAGACGACTGGGAAAATCTGAACTTGATACTAGATAATAATCTTAATTTTCATCGGTATGATTAATAGTATTATGGTCATGTAGAAAGATGTCCTCACTTTTTTTCTCCTTTCTCAAGTAAACTCTACACCCAACGTGAGGCTTGAACTCATGATCCCAGGATCAGGAGTTGCACACTTTACCAATTAAGCCAGCCAGGCGCCCTGAAATGTCCTCATTTTTAAGAGAGGCATGCCAAAATATGCCAAAATGATGCCTGCAATTTGCTGTCAAAAGGTTCAGTGAGAAAAAAAGGGGGAAAAAAAGTGTACACAAACACACACACACAACACACACAAAGCAAATACGGTAAACTATTAACTGTTGAATCTAGGGAGAAGGTGGATCATTTCAATTTTGCTGGCTATTTGGAAGTCTTCATAAAAATGTTGGGAAAATAAAACTCAAAAAAGAGGTTACTGATACAGATGATCTGACAGAAACTCTTAACCTTCTCTTGAGACTGTTACCCTACAGTTCAGCAACAAAGACACAAAAAGAACACAACTATAACCACATTAAAACATGGCAATGTTATGAGGAAAATGAGAACATCTGAACGCTTTGGGAGGGAAAAAAAAAGTGCCCTTATGGCAAAAAGCAAGATATGACACTGTTCGTAGATGTTTTATGTGTATGCATAGGTCTATGTATCCACTGGTTTTAGGATATTGGGTTTTTTTTTTTTTTAACTTAATTAATTAATTTATTTGACAGACAGAGATCACAAGTAGGCAGAGAGGCACGCAGAGAGAGGGGGGAAAGCAGGCTCCCCGCCGAGCAGAAAGCCCGATGCGGGGCTTGATCCCAGGACCCTGAGATCATGAACTGAGCTGAAGACAGAAGCTTTAACCCACTGAGCCACCCAGGCACCCTGGTTTTAGGATATTATCCATAAAATGTCTGTGGGGAAAGGAAATACAGCCATATACAATTAATCATAATGGGCAGTGAAGTTATATTTATTTTCTTTGAGTTCTCTAATTTTCTACCTCATGTATACTAATTGTAAAATGACTTTTCTTTCATTTAAAAAAATTTTTAAGTATGGATTATATATTTATTTAAAGTTTTATTTATTTATTTATTTGACAGAGAGAGAGCAAGAGCAAGCACATGTAGGGGGAGCAGTGGGCAGAGGAAGAAGCAGCAGCAGCAGGCTCCTTACTGAGTAGGGAGCTTGATACGGTGCTTGATCCCAGGACCCTGGGATCATGACCTGAGCCTAAGGCAGACGCTTAACAACTGAGCCAGCCTGGCTCCCCAAGTTTTTATTTATTTAAGTAATCTTTACACCCAAGGTGGGGCTCAAACTCACACATGCTCTTCTGACTGAGCCAACCAGGTGCACCAAGTAACTTTTTTTTTAAATAAATTTTTGCAAAATTTATCATATTGGGAGAACATAATAAAATGCACTGTTAAGATTTTGCTTACTTTTTCTTCCTTACCTCTCCTTTTGTGCTAAATAAACATGTTCCTCCAAATAAAGTTTCTCATTTGGATCTATTCAGGAAAGGTTAAGATTGAGCAACAAAGTGAATGCTCTGCTAATCATAAACCTTATTCGTCTTTAATCGGGTTTTCCAAACGGCAATATTCTACTTGATTATATATCACAAAAGACTTTTAACAGATGGCATAAAGACTCCTCCACCTCACACCCTACCCCCAAAAAACTCAAACCAACAACTCCCTTTTTATTAAAAAATACTTCTAAGGACACTGAAACAATTCTGAAGTGATTATCAACCCTCATTTAATACCAGGATTGCCTGTGGAGCTTAGAAGATTAAACAGATATGAAATGGGGCACCTGGGCTGCTCAGTCCGTCAAGCATCTGGCTCTTGATCTGGGCTCAGGTCATGCTCTTAGGGTCATGAGATCGAGCCCCATAAAGGGTTCTTCGCTAAACGGGGAATCTGCTTGTCCCTCTCCCCTTCCTCCTCCCCCTGCTTGCACTCTTTCTCCCTCTCTCTCTAAAATAAATAAATGAATAAAATCTTTTGAAAAATCATATAGGTACTAAAAGTTCTATCAATCTATACTCAGATGCATTGGGTTGGAGTGAGTTTTTTAAAGCCTGATAGTAGAACCTCCAATACAGGTTCTACTAACTTGAACTTATTGATAAAAAGGTTGTGATTTGGTTGTATTTCAATTTTGGTGGCTTCTAAAGATAAAGCGCCACTCACTCTCTGACACCTATTATTACAGTAAGCATCTGTGCTTCTGTGAATTTTGTAGTAGTGATAGCTGGGGAGGAGTAGTTGCTTTAAAAAAAAAAAAACAAAACTTTTAATTAAAACCAAACCTGTAAATCAAACTGGGATAAATTTACAATGGCTGGCATCACAGAGTCACTAAATGAAAAGAACTTAACCTAATGACCACATTTAAAAGTGATTTTATCTCAAAGCAAATTACATTTCCCTACTGTGATGGGTAAAAGATGGATGGGTGAGACCTCCTCCCCAGCCATTTCACTTGACTCTTCAAAATACTGTTCCACCGCTCTCTTATGGATTTTCATTAATATCAGAAAAGGAACCACTGTTCAGCTGCACTTTTTGTTTTTACCTGAACTCCTGTATACACCACATCATGTTTACACATCTATTACAGCAATTAATTCCACCTTGCTACTGTTCATAAGTCTTTCCAATTAGACTGTAAACTCTTTAAGAGAAACAGAATTTCACATTTCTTTCTGTATCCTCCCTAACCCCTAGGAAAGGAAAATTAATGTTTGTGCTTAGAACTCTGTGGACATGATCTCATTTAATCCTCACAGGTATCCTACATAATAGGTACCACAACCCTAATTTTTGTAAGTGAAGAAATTTATAGGCTCAGAGAGATTTAAGTGGTCAGGGTGACAATGCTAGTAGTGAGTGACACAGCTCCCATTTCTGTACAGGTGTAATTAACATTAATATCCCTCTGGATGTTCTTCTGAATACATTATGGTAAGTAACATAGTAAGTGCCCCACATAAACAGACACTTACTAAAGAAATAGTGCTTAAAATTATTGAATTGTACCACAAATTATTTCATATTCAAATCTACAATGTATTTCCTTGATACAGAAACACTAATGAAACTAAAGGACAAAAAATTCGTATTAGATCGGATCGTTTAAACTATTCTGCAAAATAAACTGAAGGCAATTATGGAGATGAGTATATGGAACTTTTCCCTCTGTTTCAATTTTCAAGGTGTCAGTGTCAGTTTAAAAGAATCAAATCTCTCGTGAAAATACTGCCTTATCCCAAATAATATACAGGAATAGAGATCAATCAGCAAACAGAAGGGGAAAATAAATTAAGAACATTTAAAAGATAAAATTTAGCTAGTATTTATTTGCAGCACGTTTTAATGCAATTGCCATAAGCAAAACGCTTCAAATAATTAACAGTGGAGAAACTCGTAAAGAATGCTAATATAAATATTTACAGTATTTTTTGTGGCGTCCTATCTTCTGCTTATTAGCTTAAAGTGATTTTTAGAGCTGAAAATCCTCAAATATGTGTTCATGAGATACAATTAACAGTGACCAAGGAAGAATATAATTAGCTGTTATTTGCTAGGATCACGTAAAATTTAGTGAATTTGAAATAATTTTAAAAAGTCATTTAGCGGGTTGAGACCACATAGCTAAGAGAAGTGGTAGGCTATACCATCCCTAAAAATAGACTAAAGTTTAGTGTATTTTCAAACAGTATTGATCATCTCCATAAAAATGGAGAAGCTCTGACAAGTGAAAAAGAAACAATTTACCAAAAAAACCTAGTATTCCCATAGTCCTGAAACTGTAACATAAAAATGTAAAAGTAGTTATGTTTGTAACTGATCTATTCAAAATTAACAAAATAAAAAGACTATATATAAAACTTAAGTGAAAAGGGAATATGGAGACTCTCTAGGGCTTTTGTCCTCTCTTTCCTCCCTTCTTAAAAATCCAAATGCCTTAAAAAGATTTTGGATTAGGATAAAAATGTGTATTATCTAAATGAAAAACAACTGATAAAAAACTGGACTTGACTGCTTAGTTTCAAAAACTTTATGAAATACTCCTCATCAAAACCAGAATATCTTAACACTATTGAAGAGATTCACGAAAGAATAGGAAATGACCTTTCGCAGATAGAGAGGTGAAGTACAGACATACATGTGATTTCTAAATAACTTAGGCAATATTAGAAAGATGTACAGAGAATAGTTTTTGGAGTTCTCCTGACTTAAGATTAAAATTCTGGCTGTACAATTTGTTTAGCTTTGCAACCTAGGGAAACGACTTCCTCTCACTGACCTTTAGTCTTACCTATAAAAACAAGGGTGTTGAGGACATCACCTATGACTTGATAATCCAACAGCTGGTAACTATGAGTCCCCCTTTACCCTTGAAATCAGCAACATATATGGCTACCTGATTAGCAGTATATTTTCTAAAGATCAGAATCTAAATCAGTGAAACAGTTTTTGGTGGGATTTTGGCGGGGGTGGGTTGGTTTGGTTTGGTTTCGTAATCTTCACACCTAACATGGGGCTTGAACTCACAACCCCTAGTTCAAGAGCTGCATGCTCTATCGACTGAACCAGCTAAGTGCTCCCAACCTAGCACTTTAGAAGGAAAGGGCCGTGACCTCAGAGCCTTGCGAAATGTAAGAACATCTTAGTGCAAAATGCAGTTTTATTTTTTCTGGTCCTGTAGGTAATTATTCTCTTGGCGTCACAGACTCCTTGGGAGGAACTGATGAAAACCACACACATACTATACTTTGTGTTAAGAACTGCATATGTCCACAAACACATTTTTAAAAACCTTTCTGGGGATTCACAAACCACCTAAGTATCCTAGCTAGACTCTGCAAAGATTTTAACAGTTGGAAAAATGTCAATATCGCCTGCATTAAGAAGTCTGAACAGTACTCCAAAAGGCTGAAAAAACAAATTTGGTAAACAACTTCATTAGACTCCCCTAAATAGTGAGCTTTCTGAATATACTTTGGATATTTTAGTTTCTGACTTAAAGGGGCGCCTGGGTGGCTCAGCTGGTTAAGTATCTTGTTCTCAGCTCAGGTCATAATCCCAGGGTTGTGGGATTGAGCCCCGTGTGGGGTACCATGCTGAGCATGGAGGCTGCCTGGGATTCTCTCTCTTTCCCTCTTCCTTTGACCGCCCCCCTCCCCAATCCTGCATGCACGCTGGCTCTTTCTCTCTAAAATAAAACAAACAAACAAACAAACAAAAAGGCATATTATAAAAACAAATTCTAGCTTATATTCCACTTGGCTTTTTGAAATACGTTATCTACAAGATTTTCTTTCAATGTAAGAAAAGTAAATGAATCCCTATATCTAATGGTATCACCTACAGGCATTCATGGCAGGATAATTCTATCTCTGACATAAAGCAGACATTTTAGGAATCTAAATACATCTTGGATTAACTCCAGCATTCTTTATTTTATTTTTGTTTTTTAGTATCTGCACAAAAATTTTATTTTTGTTATTTAAAAAAACTCCCAACTGTCAGCTTCTGCCACTGCACTTCCTGGTCGCATCTTCTACAACATGGCACTGATCTAAGCCGAGAAACATGTTCAGAACACATTCGTGCCTAATCCACTGTCATAGTAGCACAAGAAGAGCTAAGAATTCAATTAAATACCTATAATTACTTCATTTTTTTCTGCTTCTTTGTGTTTTAGAGTACATTTCTGCTAGTGCATCATTTAGTGTATTTCTGCTTCTACTACGGGGATTCAACATTTTTATAAGGTCGTGATTATTCTGAAAGGGTAAAATAGTTATTTCCCCACATAGTATTCTGGGCTGCAAGTTAGTTTGTGCAGTAAATCAGGAAGTTTGATCTTGGCAATTATTTCACTAGTTGACTGCCAGCATCTCTTTAATCTAACACTGCACATGTTTCTAACAGATTAAAACACCACAGATACTCCTCTGAGTCTACTAACCTTCTGCTCCAAACATACGGTGGCTCCTCACTGTAAAATGTAAAGTTCAAAAGGCCTCTCCAGTCTCTTCAAAAATACTTCCTGCATCCTAAATTCTTATTTCTCACCATAGCAGTTCTCTCCTTGCTCCAGGCAAAATGAGGTCCTTTCTTTAAAAAGATAGCTCCTACTTTGTTCCTGCCTCTCCCATCCACTTGAGCTATCATCCTCCTCATTTCATTTCTGTCACTCTGATAATTCTTCCCATCTCTTTTCTCTGAAACTCAGACCTTCCCAGCAATCACTGTGCAATTCACAAGGCAATTAATCACATCCCGTCTTTTATTATTTCTTTCTAACTTGTGTGTTTCTCTCTCCATGGCAAGATGCACTGATGGTAGGGATGGGACCATGCCTGATGTTCTTCTACAGCATCTCATCCCTACGTCAATTCACAACACGTGGCAGCCTGTCTATGTTTGATCTGCTAAGGTTACTCGAAAGCTTGTATAGGAAGGTAGTAAGTGTGCATCTCCTTAACTTACAGAATCATGTAATAATCCTATCCAAGGCCAGCATTTTTATCCTGAGCATTCCTCTTCTGCTTCATGGCTCTGTTGTTTATTTATTCACTGTTTAGAGAGCTACTGTGTATAATAAGTATTTTTATATTTTTTAAAAAGTTTAAAACATTAACCTAAACTTAATTTAGGGGTGTGAAATAATTTTTAAAATTGTATCTGGAATAAGAGCAGCCAACTTTCTTAAGGGACCTTGAAGAGATTTGGCAAGGCATAATGAGAATTTTTCAGGATTACACACCAGGATTACATTTCCAAGCACATGAGGAAACATGAACACTTAAATGGTAATGGTTAGTAATGATCAATAACTACCATCTGAGGGCTTTTTTCTTCTAACCATGATTCTGGATGCTGTGTAGAACCTAGGATCAGTCTCCCTTCACTCCACACCAGCCAACTACCATGGGCTTTTCAATTGTGTCAACAATTTGTCCTTGTTTGCCCGATTTAGGGTTCTCTCTAAATGTAACACATGACTTATCTTTACTTTTAAATGAATTTTCACAGCTTTAGGTATAAGTCTTAATACTTTGAGGGACACAAAAGAAAGACTCAGAACCACTGCTCGAGACCAAGACATAAAGCCTGCTATTAGCAATATACAGTATTACTTTTATTCAACTCACTGGAATGTATAAATTGCAAAATTTTTCTTTTTTTGCAAGCAAATATTGCTGAGAATAAAGAAATGCTAGGATATTGCTGTGCAACTTGCAAAATGGCTCAACTGAGAGGATACCTCATTTCTACCAGTGGTTGATGTCTCTCTTAAGACCTGCCCCCGAGGAGCTGGAGATTTGGAGAGTGAGTCCATCTCTTCTCAGTGAGTTTTATTACTAACTTTGGCTCCCTTCAATCTTTCAAACATGTATGTTAAAAATTAAGTTATTCATTTATAGATGTCCAAAACCTTCAAAACCCTATTATGGAAATACTTATTTGAATTACTGACCGTGAAACGTAGGGGAATTAAAAAACTAAAAAAAGAAGGCACTGTTTTGTCTCCTGGTAGAAGTGCTAAGATTAAAAAAAAAAAAAAAGAGGTGCAGCTGACAGCTCCCTGGTATTTCCAAGGAAGGTAAAGGGATAGAGTTTTGCTCTGAGGAAGCACAGCAGGTTACAACAAAAAATGATTATCTCAGTTCAACACAAAATACCTACAAGTGGCAACGTTAAGGTTAAGAAATTACCCTCAGGTATTCGACTGAGCACATAGTGGGCACTGAAAGTCAGGTCTTTAATAGCCCATTTCTCTATCATTAAGTTCTAGTGATGGTAGTAGGCTGCTGAAGGAGAAAAGGAGATGTTCAAAACCATATTCTTCACCTCAAAATTAAGATTTAAGGGAGAAGCAGAAGGAAAGGCAGACATACAGGGAGAAAGTTAAGTACAGCCCAACAAAAAGGTACTTGATGCCCATTAAGTGACAACAAACTTAACTATAAAACAGAAATATATCTCTACCTCCATTTCTAGACAGTTCCTTAAACTGACTCCTTAACATGAAACATTACTAATAGCTATAGATTTCATTATGTGAATGTATTATAACTAGTATTTACATTATGTAATTATTTTAAATGCTTAAGAAATAAAAGAAAACTTACCCCATCACTTTCTCGATGTGGATTCAGCCTACTATAAACAGCTTCAATAACATTGCGCCTGAAATAAATTATGCATTAGTTTTATTAAATTACGTACAATTACCAAGCTTCTGAGTATTTAAAATACTTTATCCTCAAAAATTAACTGTCATGCTAAATGTTTGCCAAGAACATAGTTTCTACATTTCACTTAGAATTTGATTCAGCACAAGCCATTTGTTCTCATTTATAAAGGAAAGAAGGGCCTTCACCTTTAAATCACATAATAAATTATTCCCTTCAAAAAAAAAAAATCCCTTTGGATGAAATTTTAAAGTTCTTCTCTAGTATAAGAACCATCAACTCATCTCATCTTTTGATAATTGATATACTTCTTCTCCAAAATTACTTAATTACTAATTATAAAGAAACTCAAAATTAGTTCTTTTTGTTCTACTTACTTGCCAGCAAGACCTCCCCCAGGAGGCAAATTTGGGATATTTTCTGCAGACAAGATGCGCATGACATGGGCAAGATCAGGCATTCCTTCCTCACCAGACTTCTCCATAATTTCTGCAGGTTTTTAAAAAGAATTCCTAAATTAATGTGTTTACTCAGGATTCAGAGAAAGTGAAACAAGGGCAACTATTCGGTAGTTATCAATTTTATTAATTTATTTTTTGATTTAAACTCAAGTTAGTTAATATATAGTGTATTATTAGTTTCTCTAGTATCAGTTTTAAAATGTAAAAAAACCCAAACATTTACTTACTATCACACAAAGAATAAAAGTAATATAAAAAGTTATCTGCAGGGGCGCCTGGGTGGCTCAGGTCATGATCCCAGGGTCCTGGGATAGAGCTCTGCATCAGGCTCTCTGCTCAGCAGGGAGCCTGCTTCTCAACCCCCTCCCCCCCATCCCACCTGCCTCTCTGCCTACTTGTGATCTCTGTCAAATTAAAAAAAAAAATTTTTTTTTTAAAGTTATCTGCATACATAAAAGCAAAAGCTGGAAGAAATGAAATGTTCAACAACACAGGAAGAGTTAAGAAATTTTTGGTACAGCCACTGGGTGTAATGGTTTATAGTAACCAAAAGCGATCCTTGTGAACACAGGACAGCTACATGTAAAAACACTTTGACCTAATTTTATACAAGAATAATACAAAAGTTAAAAAGTTATTAATACTATAATTACCAAGAAAAGTGACAGATGAGTAAGGACTATATGGAGAAGAAAAATTAGAATTGTTTCATAAGGTTATTCATATTTAATTGAAAATTAGTTGATACATAGTATTAGTTCTAGGTGTACAACACAGTGATTCATTAATTATACACACACATGACAAAATGCTCTTCACAGTTTAAGTGTAGTCACCATAAAATGTTACTACAGTATTACTGACTGTATTCCCAATCCTAGATTTTTCAGCCCTATGACCTCTTTGATAACTCAAGTTTGTACCTCTTATTTCTCCTCACCTAGTTCACCTATCCTTCCTTTGGCAACCATTGGTTTATTCTCCTCACACCAATAAGTCTGTTTCTGCTTTGTTTTTTAAATTTAACATGGAATTGAAACACTGTCTTATTTCACTTTGATCCCAAAGTAGTTATGTTCCACAACAATTTAAAATTAAAAAGGCGGGGCACCTGGGTGGCTCAGTTCATTGAGCGTCCGCCTTCGGCTCTGGTCATGATCTCAGCTTTCCAGGACTGAGCCCCACATCAGGCTCCCTGCTTCTGCCTCTCCCTCTCCCCTCTGCTTGCTTTCTCTCTCTCTCTCATAAATAATATCTTTAAAAAAAAAAAATTGGGCATCTGGGTGGCTCAGTCGTTGGGCATCTGCCTTCAGCTCGGGTCATGATCCCAGGGTCCTGGGATTGAGTCTCGCATCTAGCTTCCAGATCAGCAGGAAGCCTGCTTCTCCCTCTCCCACTCCCCCTGCTTGTGTTCCCTCTCTCACTGTGTCTCTCTCTGTCAAATAAATAAAATCTTATAAAAAACAAATAAAAATAAAAATTAAATAAATAAAATAAAAAAGGAAAATAATCACAGAACTCGCTAAGGCTTAGAACAAAACAAAACATTTACACGCTCTATCTGTATTTACAATTTATGGAAAATACACCTTCAGAGCATGATTATTAAGATATAAACTCCTCAAAAATCAGAGAATGCCAACTTAAAGACAACATAAAAGCAGTGTCCTCAGCTGCCACCATGCCTCACAAGGCCCTCACCGTCACCATAACCTCCCTCACCACTCCCATTCGACTCTGCCCGACTCCCCTATCTCCAAAGGGTCTAAGAGAAGCCTTATCCTACTTCGAGATCTTCACACGTGCTCCTCCTTTGACTTGAAACACTTTTTACGCCATTCCAACCAACCCATATTGTATAATTCACTCATATTCATCCTTCAGGTTTCAAATTCACATGTCACTTTCTCAAATTCTTCTCCAACCCAAGCCTGAAGCTGTGTACTAGTGCTACACACATCCTTCCACTGCAGATGTTCACTATATCACAGACTGCAAGCTTCTTGAGGCATGATTGTCATTTTTCAGCCTTATACTTGTATCTCTATAGTACAGGATTTCTCAGCTTTGGCACTCATTCTGGACCAGCGACTTTTTGCGGGGCGGGGGGGCTGTCTTGTGTACTCCAAAATACTAGTAAGAAACACCAGGCTAGTGACAGGACACCAAATATGTGTGCAGACATTGCTAGAGCCAAAGAGAGAGAAAAGGAATGAGTGTGTATGTTATAGAAAGTGGAGAGAGGAGTCAAATGGAAAGTGGAGAGAGGTAAACAAATGGGGAATCTAGGTAAAAGGTTCTACATTGTATATAGGAGCTCTCTATATTGTTTCAACTCTTCTTCAAGCTTAAAATTACTGCAAAATAGAAAGTTAAAAAAAACAAGTACAGTTGATTCTTGAATGACTCAGGTTTCAACTGTGTGAGTCCACTTATATGTGGGTTTTTTTTGGTATAGTACACTCCAGTAAATATATTTTCTCTTCATGATTTTCTTAATAACATTTACTTTTCTCTGGCTTTCTTTCTTTTTAAAAATTTTATTTATTCATTTGAGAGAAAGAGAGCACAAGCGGGGTGGGGGGCAGAGGGAGAGAAAGCAGTAGACTCCCTGCTGATCAGGAAGCCCAACATGGGGCAACATGGGGCTCAACATGGGACAACATGGGGCTCAACACGGGGCAACACAGGGCTTCATCCTGGGACTCTGAGATATGACCTGAGCCAAAGGCAGACTGCTCAACCAACTGAGCCACACAGGTGCCCCTACTGTCTTGTCTTACTTTATTGTAAAAATACAGTACATCATGGGGCGCTTGGGTGGCTCAGTGGGTTAAGCTTCTGCCTTTGGCTCAGGTCATGATCTCAGGGTCCTGGGACTGAGCCCCGCATCGGGCTGTTTGCTGCTCAGCAGGGAGCCTGCTTCCCCTTCTGTATCTGCCTGCCTCTCTGCCTACTTGTGATCTGTCAAATAAATAAATAAAATCTTAAAAAAAAAATACAGCACATCATATATAGAACATACAAAATATGTGTTTATTGACTGTTTAAGACTTTCAGTCAACAGTAGACTATTGTAATTAAGTTCAGGGGGATTCAAAACGTAT
The DNA here is from genome assembly GCF_022355385.1 of Mustela nigripes. NCBI lineage: Eukaryota > Metazoa > Chordata > Mammalia > Carnivora > Mustelidae > Mustela > Mustela nigripes. The sequence continues at coordinate 77,139,485 of NC_081563.1, read as the reverse complement.
ATACATTTCCAACTGAGGGGCGAGTGGGAGGGGAAGGCAGAAATAGTGGGGGTGTTTGCACCCCCAACCCATGCTTGTCAAGGGTCAATGTAAAACCAATACTCTTTCATGACATCAATGCTGACTCTTACCAGTAAGATAAAAACATATGGTATAATGAATTCCTATGATTAACTTGGGAGGAATTAAGTGTTAGTGGAATTACAGCACTCGATGTTCATGATAAGCCCCAAAGCAAATTTCACTGGACTCTTCACTCCTAAAAGCATAATCAGCAAAAGGAGAAATAAAATGGCAAGCTTTAACAGACTATTTTCACATGTTTCTCTTTGGTGGTATAATAGACATATTTGTCTTCTCCCTGCCAAAAAATTCCCACACATTGGTCCAAGATGTGATAGTAAATCTCAGGCAGACAGATGCTTATTTTTTAAAGCCTTGTGTTGAAATACTTTTTCCTAACCCTAAAAGAACTATTTGATAAACAAGGGAGAATACTCTTCCTTTCCTTCAAAAACGGGAGGTGGGGAGGGATCACCTTACCTTCAACCCGTGACTCCAAGTGCTTATCCAGCTCTGAATCTTTTCTCACTGCTTCATCTGAGACCTTGGGAGCATTTGAAAAGCAAACTAGTACAATACTCATGTTATCTCGACTTCCCTGTATTTTAAAGAAAAAAGAAAGAAAGAACTGTATTTCCATAGTCCAGCAACTTTCTACTATTTAATTCAAAACAGTTAATTACATTAAGCAATTATAGTTTATTTAAATGAACAGAATGTACACACTCAACACAATCATTTCCATTCCAAAGAACTATCTGAAGTATCCCCTGAAGAAATAAAATCTCTAGATAAGGACAGATCTGTAATTAAAGACTTTTAATTTAATTCTGTAAACCTATTCTTACCCACCAGCACTCCACAACCTAAGAAATGAAGGTATCTTCATATGTACTACATCGTCTAAACTTTGTTTCCCACTCACACTGCATATTCCCAGAGTGGCTTCTGCCCAAAATCATGCTACCAAACAAGTGTGCACATTTTCACCTAGCTAATTAACCTGCAATAGAGCAATGCTAACAAAATTCTATTGACTTTGACACAGATGAAAATTACTGATCATTAGGATACCCAAGACACTATACTGAACAATTACAAGCAGAGAAGAAAATAGACTGTAAACTATTCTGAGGATAAAGCAGCAAACAATGGAAGGTAACTGGATGGCTGAGATACAGTAGTCAGATATAATAACTTTCAGAGGACAGACACTAGATTTTTGTTTTTTAAAGATTTTCTTTTTTCATCTATATATCTGATACAGAGAGATACAGAGGGAGAGCATAAGCATGGAGAGAGGCAGAGGGAAAGGGAAAAGGAGACTCCCCGCTGAGCTGGGGAGCCCAACGTGGGACTCGGGGCTCGATCCCAGGATCATGACCTGAGCCAAAGGCAGATGCTTAACCAACTGAGCCACCGAGGCACCCCAAGACAGAAGTCACAAATCATATCAGTCTGCAGAGGGGAACCAAAACTGCTAACTTAGGGATAAATTTTACTGTTGCCCTGGTAATCATACTACCATAGACAAATCATCTATATTGTAAAAAGTAGCATTATTACCATGAGATTATGAGAAATAAATTCTAAAATTTCTTGTACCTTTTCCTGTAGGTATATATATTACTTTAACTGAGTTTCTTAGAACGGTGACTTACAACATTGATTTTTTCAACCCAACCCCCCTAAAAATACTAAGTCAATGGAGGTGGTAGGCAACTTTGATGGTGCAGTTTGCCAACCCAAGTGAAAAAAGCCAAGATCATTCCCATTCTAGTCTTCTCAATCATTATAGCCAGAATCTAGGCAGGCATTGTCTGGTTTAGACTTGCCACCTTTTTGGAACCCACATGACACAGCCAAAAAGACACAAAGGCCTTGAAAAACTTTTGCCACCGCCTCCTAAAATATAATGTAGCAAAGCTTGAAGACAGTGGAGGTCAGGCCTTAAGAAGGCTTCAAAAAGAATAACTCTTTCCAGAGAGTGGGAAAAAAATATCACAAGTATATAAAACCAGATTCTCCGTAAGTGGAAAAAAAAAAATCAGGATTTCCAAAAAATCAGGACTGGCCCAAACTAATTCTTTAATGAAATCTACCAAGACTTTCACAATGACTTCATATTAGAAAATATGCACTGGATGTATGAATACATACAGATATCCACACAAACACTATGGCTCCAAATAGCATCTCTCCCCCCGAAAAAAGATCAATACATTTTATAGGAATCATGATTGACCATGTAAGTTCAGATCAGGCAAAAGCTTTATACCACAGATATTAAAGTTACACAATTTCCATTAGGTTCTTTTTTTTTTTTTTAAAGATTTTATTCATTTATTTGACAGAGAGAGATCACAAGCAGGCAGAGAGGCAGGCAGAGAGAGAGGAGGAAGCAGGCTCCCTGCTGAGCAGAGAGCCTGATGTGGGGCTCGATCCCAGGACTCTGAGATCATGACCTGAGCCGAAGGTAGTGGCTTAACCCACTGAGCCACTCAGGCGCCCCCCATTAGGTTCTTATGTTATAAAAATTATATCTTATCAATTGGGAAATTACTGAAATACAGTTTCGGGAAGTTTAAATATCAAAAGATAAAGGAAATAATTTACATTTATACCTCAGCTATGTGTGATTCCAATGATGATGTTTCTTCTATTTCTACATAAAGACAACTTTCAGGGGTGCCTGCGTGCCCAGACAGCTGAGCAACTGACTCCGGTTCAGCTCAAACCCAACCACTGCTCCAAAGCTCTGCACTCAGCCCAGGGACTCCTTAAGATTCTTTGTCCTTCTCCCTCTGCCCCTCCCCCCACCCTCACTCTAAAATAAATCAATCTTTAAAAAGAAAACAAAACAAAACCCAGGGTGCTACAGTGTACCCAAAGAAATATTAAAAATGAGGGAAAAGAGATTGATACTCCACATCTACAGACACCCTGCAAACCAGTGTGTAGTAGTTCACAGTGTTAATATCTGGTAACACTATACTCCTCTCAATGACATCGTATCTTTCCAAAGCCAGGGTTTTGAGAGTTGCTATGATAAAAAGCAAGTCCCATGGGGCACCTGGGTGGCTCAGTGGGTTAAAGCCTCTGCCTTCAGCTCGGGTCATGATCCCAGGGTCCTGGGATGGGCTCTCTGCTCAGTGGGGAGCCTGCTTCTCCCTCTCTCTCTCTGCCTGCTTCTCTGCCTACTCATGATCTCTGTCTGTCAAATAAATAAATAAATAAAATCTTCTTTAAAAAAAAAAATAGCAAGTCCCATAAAAAAAAAAAAATCAATGTAATACAGGAAATGAGGGTGGCCATGCCCAATGATTCCAAGATTTGAGAAGCTGTGCAGTGACCAACACAGTACCCATATCTCATTAGTATGTAGTCCTTTTCTTATTTTTTAAAATTTGTTTATTTATTTTAGAGAGAAAGAAAGAGAAGGTAAGGGGGTGGTGGTACGAGGTGGCGAGGAGTAGAGAAGGGGAAGAGAGAGAAGGAGAAAGAGAATCCCAAGGAGACTCCCCACTGAGCGCAAAGCACCACGCGGTCTCCCTCCCATTCCCATCACAGATCCCACCACTGTGAGATCATGACCTGAACCGAAACCAACAGTCAGACACTCAACCAAGTAAGCCACCCAGGGGTGTCCCTGTAACTACAGTTTCTTAAAGAATGAAATAAAATATTTTTTCAACGTACATTTATTATTTTGTTAAGACATATACAGACTCATTAAGTTTGGCTCTAACTATATAATATTTGTATCTGCTAAGTATTAATACGGCTAAGTAGAACTGCAAAAAAATTCCAAGATAGTTGGGTACCATGGGACCAAGAAAGACATATATAGACTTATTAAGTTTGGCTCTAACTATATAATATTTGTATCTGCTAAGTATTAATATGGCTAAGTAGAACTGCAAAAAAAAATTCCAAAATAGTTGGGTACCATGGGACCAAGAAAGCTGGAGAATTACTACACTATAGACTATACTTTTACATTCAGTCCTTCCCTTTCAAAATACCACACTCCACTCTAATACTATCTATGTCTACTTTCACATCATTCAGAACTATGTTTTCTGAAAGCTATAATGGAAAAACACCTGAGTTTAGAGCTAAGCAATTTTTGGAGGCATATGGGTACATTTTCTATGCTGTATTACTAATCTGGAATGGTGCTGCCCTTGGAAAATAAGCCAAAAAGACACAAAGGCCCTGAAAATCTTCTGCCACCACCTCCTAAAATTCAGTGTAGTAAAGATTGAAGACAGTGGAGGTCTTGACTCTTGGTTTCAGCTCAGGTTGTGAGCTGAAACTTCCCCTCAATTTTATCCAACTATCAGGTACTATCTTATGTTTTAAAATAAAGCTTCTGGATGCCTGGATGGCTTAGTGGGTTAAGCCTCTGCCTTCAGCTCAGGTCATGATCCCAGGGTCCTGGGATCCCGAATCAGGCTCTCTGCTTAGCCAGGAGCCTGCTTCTCTCTCTCTCTCTCTCTCTCTGCCTGCCTCTGCCTACTTATAATCTCTCTGTGTCAAATAAACAAGTAAAATCTTAAAAAAAAAAAAAAAAAAAAAAAAGTTCCTGATAAGTGGTACATAAACTGAATTTAGGAAAATCAAATAGTATTTTAAAACAAAAAATAAAAGAACAATTTAAAGGAACATGGACTTCTACAATTTAAGAAAAAGCAAGTGGCAAAGTAACATGAATAGGATACATTTCTGTAAAAATAAAAAACAAAAAACAAGAGAAAGAAAACCCTATTTTTTATACTTCTCTAAGTTTGTATGAATAAACAGAATTGTTTGGAAGAATATATGTGGTTGCTTAATGGGGATGAGATTTTTAAAAAGGACATAAATACAAACATCTTTGGCTTTGTTCATCAATGTTCTTATTAATCTTATAATTGTTGAAAAAAGAAAAACAAACCCTTAGCATTTCCATTCGGGAAAATGTTTCATCAAACCCTCTGTAAAACATTTACTACGGACACATCTAACTTGACTAGGAGATGTGAATTCTAGTCTTGACTTCAACACTCATCAAAATATGACTTAACAGGGCACCTGGTTGGCTCAGTGGGTTAAGCCTCTGCCTTCGATTCAGGTCATGATCTCAGGGTCCTGGGATTGAGTCCCACGTCGGGCTCTCTGCTTGGCAGGGAGCCTGCTTCTTCCTGTCTCCCTCTGCCTGCCTCTCTGCCTACTTGTGATTTCTCTCTCTCAAATAAATAAAATCTTAAAAAAAAAAATTCAATATTCTTAAAAAACAAAAAGAAATACATCTTTAAAAAAATATGACTTAACAGTTATCTTTTAATGTCAAAACTTTACTTCCTTACTTGCAAGTTGGAAACGGATTTTTATTTCATTCATCTCAGGTCACTAGGAGGACAAATGAGTGTTATTTATAAGTTATGAAAGACTATGCAAACAGCAGTTACGTGGCTTATGCAACCTGAAATTAGCGTAAATACCATGAATGCTACTAGCACTGGCAATGAAATGGGAAGACTGCTTTCTTAGGGGCTATTTTCTCCTAGAGTGAATTATCTTAAGAGAGTAATGCCTAACTAGAGTCATCCAACACTTACTGCTTCATATTGCTAAGCAGCAATCCTGAAAAAGATAATCATTAGCAATAATAACACTACCTTTTATAGTTGTGAAAATTAAATGTATTAAGACATGTGTGAACTGCTTAGAACAGCATTTGGCTGTACATAGAAAGCAGCAATTTACTGATGCTGTTGTGATTATGATGATTATCACAATCTCCCCAGATTTCATGAGTTAACATATAAAACTGCTTGTAATCTATCAGGGCATGACAAGTGTTAGAAGTGTTAGAAAATATTGACACATCATTTAAATCTATTATCAGGGAAACTTCTACTGAAAAATCAGATCTACTCTCTCTCAGTTTTAAGTAGCTAGCACCTCTGGAGCAGTCGCCAAGCACTGGGCTAAAATGCTTTCCATGGATCTTAAAATTTTGTATTCAGTCTTGTAGACAAAGTTCAAAGCAATCATACCCTATTTTAATCATATTGTTTTATAACAATGCTAACCGTTAGTTTTACACCACAAACAAGTGACAAATGATGGAGTTAGAAAAACAGAAAGGGGTAAGAAGTTTAATATTTAATTCCGAAAGTAACACAGAAAGGTTCAAAATATTCACAGGGTTGTTCTGTTTCAACACAAAAGTTAACTAAGCTTCTCAAAATTGATTTCAATTCGGGGCGCCTGAGTGGCTCCATCGGTTAAGCATCCAACTCCTGATTTCAGCTCAAGTCATGATCTCAGGTTGTGAGAGGGAGCCCTCCCCCCCCACCCCCACCCCGCGCTCAGCAGGGAATCTGCTTGAGTTTCCTCCTGTCCCTCTGCCCCACACACTCCAGCAAACCTCTCACTCTCTCTAATTAAATAGTAACAACTGACTTCAATTTGAATGCAGCTTCATTCAAAGGAACCATAGTGGCCAACTTCCACTAAAATTGATGAATCATGTGTTCCTCCAACCTCTTGTTCCTATTACTGTCATTTATCATTTCCAAGATTCTAGGAATCCAGGATATTTAATACCACCAACAGGAATATTTAATCGCAGATTAAAGCTGTCAAGCAAAGAGCCACCACCAGAATCAGTTCAACCCCATTCAGAAGGGTGGAGCCAAATTTCCTGAAAGCTAGTAACACCCTTTCAATGGAAGGGAGAGGGCAGTTTATCCACAATATAAACTTCTTTTTTTACTCCACATTACAGACCTAATAGATTTTGGCTATTCCCTTCAGAACTACAGGACATTCCTTCAACAAAATACCATACAACATGACAAATGATTTAGACTGATATCTACAGACACGGAGATCTCTCTACAATATACTGTTGAACAAAAAAGCATACTGTAGAATAACAAGCATAATGATCTCATTTTTATACAAATATACATACTCACAGGCAGGCAAAAAAGACTAGAAAGATATATACCACACAATGAGCACAGCCTAATTCAGGTGAGTGGCAAATTTTTGAATGTTTCTTTATAATTTCTGAATTACCTGGAATTTTTTAAATAGTTAAGTATATGGTTATTTTATAATCAGGGAAAATGCTGTCTTCATCTGCTAGGCAGATGAAAAAACATCTGCTTGCTTTTGTCTCAAAATAGCTGCAGGTCAAAATCTCTCCATGTAGAGCCCAAGGAGAAGACATTTTAGAGCCTATTCAATCACTGACAACCATCGATACTTTCATACTTAACCTACCCAGTTAAGTTAAAAAAAATAAAATTATACACACACACACACACACACACACACACACACACACACACACACATACAGTATACTTTATACTTAAGGAATAAAAACAACAACAGAAAAGCTAAAGGAACCATCATTTAAAATCCTTTGGAAAAAAAAGCTGCCAAATGAAAACACCATTTCTCTATTTGAAGCTGTCTCTTCCCATTCTACAAAAAAGTAGACACTTCACCAAAACCTGGGTATTTCCACAGACTCAAGAGATCCTTCATTAGAAACTTTGTGGCCGTTTCTGTATCTTCCAAAGCAACTTACATGGTGAGGAGACAGAACAATTCTAATCTAGACAGAATAAGTAAGTCAGAAACTTTATTTCATATAACTGAAAGTTAGTTTTGCCTCAGTTATCTTTTCAATCAGAGCCATACACTACTCACAAATTCTAGGCACTGGTCAGTTAACTCAAATTTTGACTGACTTCTGTATAGCACTGTCAAAAACCCACCTGAAACTACCAAATATTTTAAAGAAATTCAAGTGAATTGCTGAATATCTGTTAGTCTGCATTTGCTTTCCCTATCGCTATATGAAGTTAAGATTTACAGAACGTTACAAAACTAAATTAAATGTTACAGATTCACAGGAATTCGTCACAGCATTATCTCTTATACTACTCTTTGGTTTCTATTTAAGATTTTATTTATTTATTACTCTTTGGTTTTTAATCAGTAATGACAAAAAACATCTATATGAAAAGAACTCTGGTATCTTCTACCAAAGTTAAGGTATGCTCTACCATGGCATATACCATTTCTACAAAACCACATGTAAATCCATTTTTTATTTTGTTGCTAGGAAAGTACTTCTTTTACTAAATGATAAGAAATACACAATTCATACTTCTACTTCAGTTTTCATCTTAGCTGCTAGAAGGCTTAGATCTAAATTACAAAACTTGACTTAGCCTAGGTCTCTGGTGTGTCTTCCAATATTATACATAGCTTTTGATCTTCTGTATGTTTACTTCAGAAGTATACCATATAACACAGTTCATCAAACTGCTTCAAAATCTGGCGTAGACCTCTACTGGCAATACTGAGAATTTAAATCAAAAGGCACAATTCTACATAGGTGTCTCAGCCACAGCAACAAGCCATAAAGTAGTACTTAAATGACAACAAATGCCACAAGGTTATTAAACTTAATTTTCCTAGAAGGTTGAGGCAAACGAGGATACTTCCCCTCCTCCCTTGCAAAAATAATATGTAGTGAAGAAAATGATTTAAAAACATACAGGTTTTCCCTAATGAAAAGTTTTTAAAATTTAAGTTTGGTTCATTTTACTTACCATGCCTTTTCAAAATTAACAGGGTATTTTAACTGTAACAAAAAGACATACATACCTTATGTAAACAAGTGTCCACTACCCAATTGCACACATTTTCCAGGTCATCAGATACCTCAAGCCTAGATTTAACAAATTCACAGAGCTCCTCATTACTCATAACATCCCAGATCCCATCACAAGCCAAGATGATAAATTCATCCTCTTCTGCTCTTAAAATTTCATAAACCTCAGGCTCTGGAGAAACAAGTTGTTCTGTTGGGCCCTTGCCATCAACACACTTGTAATCATAGTCCCCCAAAGCACGAGACACTGCTAATGAACCATTAACACGCTGTATCATTACGCTGCCTCCTGCATTCTGGATTCGCTCCTTCTCCCTTGGATTGCAAGGTTTGTGATCCTGGGTGGAAAAGCAGACTTGTCCATTCCTATACAGAACAGCACGTGAATCACCACAGTTGATAAAGTAGATATGCTTGGGTGAAATCAGGACGCCAACTGCAGTTGAACCACTTCTGTCCATTCCGTTTCTGAGGTCTGAAAAGTTACGCATGTATTCATCGATTTTCAAAAAGCCAGTTCTGATGCCATTCTTGACATTTTCCACAGAGGGCTCAAGAGCGGATCCTGATTTTGCAGCTGCCCTGAAGTCTTCGTTATTAGTGATGTGTTCTAGTAAGTGCGTTGAGCAGTAATTTGCTACTCGAGATCCAGCATGACCATCATAAACTGCAAAAAAGGACCAGTCTTCCAAGCCGTGAGGAATGCCTACAACAGCTGTGTGTGCGTCTTCCATTTCCACTCTCCATCCTTGCATGCTGCTCAGGCCATAACGTAAACCATTCCCAGCACCATGAGCATTATGTTTCTCAGTTTTGGGTTTGTCCAAAAATGCACCCATGTTTAATAAGGAATCTGAAAGAAAACAAAAAGCAGCCAAGGGTTATATGCTGAAATCTGTCAGAGAATTATCTATAATATTCCATCTGTTCTCTAGTAACTCCTTTCTCAAGTGTGTTTTTCAGTATTCTCTAAATTTACTGGAACAACAAAAGAGAAACCAAGAAAATTTCCCCATACATCCTTATTCTAGAACAGTGGTTTCTCAATCCTGCCACATTAAAATCATCAGGCCAATTAAATCAGAATCTCTAGGGGTGAGACCCAGATATCGGTATTTTTTTTTTAAGCCTCTCTGGTGACTTAGATGTACAGTAAGTTGAAAACCACTGTTCCAGGAAAGGGAAACTAAAAACACAACCTGGTTTAAGTTTTCTTAAATACTCAGCTTATTTTTTATTTTTTTAAAGCTTTTATTTACTTATTTATTTGTCAGAGAGAGGGAGGGAGAACACAAGCAGGCAGAGCGGCAGGCAGAGGCAGAGAGAGAAGCAGGCTCCCCGCTGAGCAAGGATCCCGATGTGGGACTCGATCCCAGGACCCTGGGATCATGACCTGAGCCAAGGGCATCGGCTTAACCAACTGAGCCACCCAGGCATCCCTTAAATACTCAATTTATAAGAGAACTCTGGGGTTCAATATAGAAGACTGATCCATGAGAATATTCAGAATGGTGTGGCATCTTTTCTAATATACTAAAGTAATTTAGTATATTTCAGGAAGACTTCCAAAAGCATGGATTTGTAAGACATTTTCCTTCGATGATCCTGATTACCCCCAAAACTTAATTTTTTTTTAGATTTTATTTATCTATTTGACAGACAGAGATCACAAGCAGGCAGAGAGGCAGGCAGAGAGAGAGGCGGAAGCAGGCTCTCTGCTGAGCAGAGAGCCCAATGTGGGGCTTGTTACCAGGACCCTGAGATCATGACCCGAGCCGAAGGCAAACCCACTGAGCCACCCAGGCGCCCCCCAAAACTTAGACATCAAATCTCCATTCTCAAACATTTGATTTTAATCAAAGCTTTACTGCATATCAAATTGAAAGCTATTATTTGGATTCTGTTAAAACAATGTAACCTCAGGGATGTGCTACAGAATATACTTAACACGCTGGTGGGTTTTATAATCCATAAAGTAGCATTAGGACAATTTTTACTCGGTGTTGACAGAGATTTACAATCCACACACAGGACTGTAACATATGACGAGGCATTCCCTCTCCCTCCTGACGTCACTGTTGTTTTAGAATAAACTTTCCCAATTTCAAATGACTTGGTCTAGAGTGCTGGTTCTCCAAATAAGCATGCAGATACCCCAGCAGTTTCCCACCTACAATCCTGGCCCTGATACTCACTAGCTTTGTGACCTTAAGTAAGATTCTTAGTCACTTGTAGCTCAAATTCCTTCTGTGGATTAATTAGCCACTTTTACCTTCTCTCCTCTGTCAAATGGGGGTTACAACAATAGTACCCACACAGAGTTGCAATGAAGAATGAGTTGATGTAATGTGCTTAGCACAGTACTTGAAACAATAAAAATCATAAAATGTTTGTTGTTACTTGCTCAAAATGCAGATTCAAAACAAAAAAAGATTTTTTTTTTTCCCCCTAGTACATCTTGGATGGGGGACCTTCAAAAGAGCATGCTGGCAACTGAAAAAAAAAATCACATTTTGAGAGACACTAATCTAGATCAGTGGACTTTCATTTGGATCTAGGTATCTTTGTGAGTTACCTTTTCCAGCTATGACCATTATTAACTATATATATATATTATATATATATATAATATATATATATTAAAAGGAATTCTGAAAGTTTTCCAAATACTTAAAATTACTTTTCATTCAAATATAACACAAAATAGCAATGTTACAGAATACTGTAACATTATTTTTTTAAAGATATTTATTTATTTATTTATTTATTTGAGAGAGAGAGCGTGCACACAAGCAGGGAGAGCAGCAGGCAGAGGGAGAAGCAGACTCCCCGCCAAGCAGACACTTAACTGATTGAGGCACCCAGGGGCCCCAGGAGTCACACACTCTTCCGAGGGAGTTAGTCAGGTACCCCTGTTGTTTTTTTTACTGTTTTTTTAGTGATCTCTATCCCCAGCGTGGGACTTGAGCTCACAACCCGAAGAACAAGAGCTGCATGCTCTACCAACTGAGCCAACCAGACACCCTCTCAAACCACTTTTCATTTCAATCTATCAATTAAAAAAAAAGTTTTGTCCTTTTCATCACCTTGATGCTCTAATTAAGGTGCCACTGTTTTACATTTCAACAAATAAGCTGAAAACCACCAGAATTACTCATTTCAGACATTAAAACAAAAGTTCAGAAATTCCTATTTCCAAATTTGTTTTTAAGTGAAGAATAAATAGAGAAGGAAGAAAGGGTATTCAATAGAACACTACAGGGAACATTAAGAATGAAAAAGAACCTGGAAGGGCAGCTTTGGAAAACCATCTAATGAGTACTCCCACAACACACACTCTCCTGAATACTGTGGCAGTTACACCAAGAAGAGCCTGCTGCTTTCACTGCTAGGATTCCTACCTGCTGTCTGGTTCTTTCTAAAGTTGCTTGCTCAAGATTCAAAGTCCAGGAAATTAGTATCTGAGCTCAGGTCACCAGCACACCTAACAGGCTTTATCAGGGACTACATTCTTTCGCAAATAGGTCATTTTTTAATTAAGATTTTATTTTATTTATTTAAGTAGGCTCCACAACCAGCACAGAGCTGGAACATGTGGTCTGAACTCATGACCCTGAGATCAAGACCTGAGCTGAGATCAAGAGTCAGATGCTTGGGGCGTCTGGGTGGCTCGTGGGTTAAGCCTCTGCCTTCAGCTCAGGTCATGGTCTCAGAGTTCTGGGATGGAACCCTGGGATTGCATCGGGCTCTGCTCAGCAGGGAGCCTGCTTCCTCTCTCTCTCTCTCTCTCTCTCTGCCTGTTTCTCTGCCTACTATGTAACCTCTGTCAAATAAACAAAATCTTTAAAAAAAAAAAAAAAAAGTCAGACGCTTAACCCTGAGCCACCCAAGTGCACCTCAAGATTTTATTTTTAAATAATGTCTACACTAATATGAGGTTCGAACTTACAACCCTGAGATCAAGAATTGCATGCTGTGGGGCATCTGGATGGCTCAATCATTAAGCGGCTGCCTTTGGCTGAGGTCATGATCCCAGGGTCCTGGAATCGAGCCATGAGTTAGTTCCACATCAGGCTCCCTGCTCGGCGGGAAGCCTGCTTCTTCTCCCTCTTCCACCCCCCTACTTGTGTTCCACTCTCTCGCTGTGTGTTTCTCTCATACATGCATACATACATACGTATATACATACATAAATGTTGCATGCTGTAACTGAATGAGCCAGCCAGGGTGCCCCACAGACTGGCCATTTTTAAGTCCCAAACTGATATTTTAAAGTTGGGGTTGTCCCTTAATGATTTATTTTTATTAAGTTTTACTTATTTATTTTTAAGTAATCTCTTATACCCAATGTGGGGTTCAAACTCAACCCTAACATCAAAAGTCAAACACTCTTCTGACTGAGCCAGCCAGGTGCCCCTGATTTAATTTTTTAAACATGAAATATCACACATATGAGAGATTACATAACATATACATATAGCTAAAAAGTAAAAAAATGAACACCTATGTACCCATCATACAATTTAAGAAGTAGAATATTATCAAGACCACTGAAGCATCCTATTATCCTGAATTTTATCATCAGTATCCCTTGTAGTTTTTAACCACTTGAGGCACAGTTTTATATTTTTGACATACACCACTATACTTCTGAGATTCATCCACACTTACGCAGAGCTGTAGTTCTCTATGCCACCATATGTTCGTGTATAATTTTTATCCATCCTACTATCAATGAATATTTGAGTTGTTTTTCATTTTTTAATATTATAAAACAGTGCTATTGTGAACCATCTTGATGCAAATGTAGTTTTCCCAAAAGACATACCAAAATTCCCAAGTACTTAAAGTATGCAAATTTGACAGTTACTATACATGATCTTTTTTTCCATCAAAGGTCACGTAACAGGGGCGCCTGGGTGGCTCAGTTAAGCGTCTGACTTCAGCTCAGGTCATGATATCAGAGCCCTGTTGTGTTGAGCCCCATTAGGTTCGAGGCTCAGCAGGGCATCTGCTTGTTCCACTCTATCTCTGCCCCTCTCCCCACTCATGTGTGCACACTCAAATACATAAAATCTTAAAAAAAAAAAAAAAATCACAAAACAAACCATTACCTTTCCAAAGGTTTAGTTTCCAAATGCTCATTTGCTAACACTACTTTCTTTAAAATAGTTACCTTCTTGGTAAGTAACCTTTATCTGAATGGGAAGATTGTGTGTGTGTGTGTGTGTGTGTGTGTCTGTCTGTCCGTATTTTCTTTTATCTAAAAATATTTGCATACTGCTGTGCAATTAGCAACTTCTATTTTACATTGTATTATTCTTCAAAAGCAAAGAACTTTGCTGAGATGATCAGCAAACTTCTATGTAATAAAATGTATTTCCTGGTCACTTCTCATATAGGCACTGTAAAAACTACATTTTTTTTTTTAAGAATTACTTAGGGGTGCTTGGGTGCCTCAGTGGGTTAAAGCCTCTGGCTCAGGTCATGATCCCAGGGTTCTGGCATTGAGCAGTGCACTGGGCTCTCTACTCAGCGGGGAGCCTGCTTCCTCCTCTCTCTCTCTCTGCCTGCTTGTGATCTCTGTCAAATAAACAAAATTAAAAAAAAAAAAAAAGAATTATTTATTTGAGGGGCGCCTGGGTGGCTCAGTGGGTTAAGCCTCTGCCTTCAGCTCAGGTCATGGTCCCAGGGTCCTGGGATTGAGTCCTGCATCAGCTCTCTGCTCAGCGGGGAGCCTGCTTCCCCCTGTCTTTGCCTGCCTCTCGGCCTACTTGTGATCTCTGTCAAATAAATAAATAGAATATTTAAAAAAAAAAAAGATTTATTTATTCGAGAGTGTGTATGCGTGTGAGCAAGGAGTGGGCGGGGTGGGGGGAGGAGAGAGAAACCCACGCAGACTCAGTACTGAGCGCGGAGCGCAAGGCGGGCTTAATCCCACCACCCTGAGATCACAACGGGCACCAAAATCAAGACTCCAATACAATCAGCTGAGCCACCCAAGTACCCCCAAAACTAACTGTATTTTATTTTATTTTAATTTATTTGACAGACAGATATCACAAGTAGGCAGAGAGGCAGGCAGAGAGAAAGGAGGAAGCAGGCTCCCCGCTGAGCAGGGAGCCCGATGTAGGGCTCAATCCCAGGACTCTGGGACCATGACCTGAGCCAAAGGCAGAGGCTTAACTGACTGAGCCACCCAGGCACCCCACTAACTGTATTTTAAAGTTAAAGGTCTTTGCGCCTGGGTGGCTCAGTGGGTTAAAACCTCTGCCTTCGGCTCAGATCATGTTCCCAGCATCACTGGATGGAGCCCCACATCGGGAATCTCTGCTCTGCAGAGAGCCTGCTTCCCCCTCTCTCGGTCTCTGCCTGTCTCTCTGCCTACTTACGATCACTGTCTGTCAAATAAATAAATAAATAAATAAAGCTTTTTTAAAATTTAAAAAAATGAAAAACTAAAGTTAGAGGTCTTGTTTTTATAAAATTAACTACACTGATATGCTAACAGCTCTTTATAAACTCCTGGTTCAATTTCTTTGCTGCAATAATTAACCTATGAATGATGCAGTCAATGATTTTTACCTTAAGTGACTATGATTTTCTTCCATAAAAGGTTGTCTTTATTAAAGAAGTCATTCACTGCTAAAAATATATATTCGCCTAGCATCTCTTCGCTTTTTCTATTCACTCCCCAAAAACAGTCATTATTACTGAAACACAAGTTAGTAAACCCTAAGGAGAAAGTATGTTACAACATTTATAGTTAAAATAAAATAAATCATAATAATAATTTTATTAAAATAAAATTAATCGTAAAGCAAATTGTCCACAATGTGTAATTATTCTGATACTGACTTCTTCACACCTACACTGTATACTATGCATGTTTCAAAGGCATGTGATAACAAAGAAATGCATTTTAGTTTTTTGCCATACATTCCATGGTATTTCTGTCATTTGACCATGACAGGAAAAAGCAAGTGTTCCTCCAGTGATACGATTATCTTCTACTGTTCAACAAGAAACCTCAAAGGGCCTTGTAAACATTTATAATTTAGTGCAGTTTTGTACTCTACTGATGGCTTTATCAAACATCTCTGAAAAAAAAAAAAAACTCCATATAAAGTTTTTTATACTCAGAATGCCTAAATTTTAAATGCCTTACTAACTTGTTAAAATTTCTTGCTATCGTTTAGTTACATGTCAAGCAACACTGTACATTCAAAGAAGGCACAGTTCCAATACAGATCCATGTATGCAACAGTCTTCTTCAACAATCCCAGATTTTTTTGCTTCAATATTTCAGGTCTGATTATATCATAGTTTTTACCAGAATGAGAGTTTATACTGGAATTAAGAGTTCTAACATTTTTTATGTGTATGCCTGTGTGTACTTATATTATAACTAAAATCAATCTAATTTTTTGTTAGGAATCTTTTACTGTCTCTTTTTCATTTTTTGAAGCAGCTTCATTAAAACCTGATCATATGAAAATCCAATCACATATAAACCTCACTGTGATACCACTGACGACAAATGCAAGTGAGGAAGTGAAAATTCTACCCTTCCCTACTTAGGATTTCCCACCAGCACATCTGACCTACTAACAGTGTGGGAAGCCAGTGCCAATCACTGTATTAAGTGCAATTTGCCTTTCTGCCTTATGAAAGACAATAAATAGGAGTTCTAATTTTTAAAAACTTAATACTAATGGCTTATTCTGCAAACCCACATTTAGAGATCAGTGATGTATACAACTCTGTGGGCCACAGTCTTTTTGCAAGATTGAGAATGTATGCACAGTAGCATTATCTAAAGACTGAAAATATCTATATCTGTCTTTTTCCATTGCCTTCTTTGAGGAAAATACATTAATGAAACCACAGCAGCATAATATATAATAATTGTACTCTGAAGGAAGAATCTGACAAGTGATACTTTAAAAGGGGTTCTCGGGACGCCTGGGTGGCTCAGTTGGTTAAGCAGCTGCCTTCGGCTCAGGTCATGATCCCAGCGTCCTGGGATCGAGTCCCATATCGGGCTCCTTGCTCCGCAGGGAGCCTGCTTCTCCGTCTGACTCTGCCTTCCACTCTGTCTGCCTGTGCTCGCTCTCACTCACTCTCTCTGACAAATAAATAAAATCTTGAAAAAAAAAAGGGGGGGGGGGTTCTCATACCTGGAAGTCCGGGGACTCCTTGTTGTCTTTTTATTTACCCCAAGTAACTTGCCTAAATCACTTTAAGTAATCACATTTTTATTTTTATTTTTTATTTTTACTATGATTTTTTTAAGTAAACTCCAAGCCCAATGTGAGGCTCAAACTCAGAACACGGAGATCAAGTGTCACATGCTCCACTGACTGGACCAGCCATGTCCCCAAGTAATCACATTTTTAAAATCACTTAAAAGGTTTCACATGTGTTTACATATTATATAGCATTCAATGCTGGGATGACCCTACAATTTCTCATTTACAATTAGTGCATAAAATACAGCAATAAATTACTCAAACTTTTAATGTATCTGCCAAAAGAATACTTCAGCTTCGTTCAATTAATTTACAATTACAAATAATACAATAAGTACTCATTCAAATATTTTCTTTCCCCCTCCCCCCTTTATTTTTTCTTTTTTAAGTAAACTACCCCCAATGTGGGGCTTAAACACAACCCCAAGACCAAGAGTTCCATGTTCTAACAAATGAGCCAGCCAGGTGCCCCTCATTCAAGCATTTTCTGAGTACCTATTGCATGCAAGGCACTGTATCAGGTACTAGGAATAAGTTGTCCCCTTCTTAAAACAACTCCTCGTCTGGTGGAAGATAAAAACCAGAACACAGATTACGAAGGCACACTGTGATACAGGGTACAATGGGATAAATACAGGTATGACAACAAGATAGCCTCATGCACTTAAAAATTTTCCAGAGGTTGGGGCACCTGGGTGGCTCAGTGGGTTAAGTCTCTGCCTTCGGCTAAGATTATGATGGGATCGAGCCCCACATTGGGCTCTCTGCTTACTGGGGAGTCTGCTTCCCCCTCTCTCTCTGCCTGCTGCTCTGCCTACTTGTGCTCTCTCTCGCTCTCTCTCTGTCAAATAAATAAATAAAATCCTTTTTTAAAAAAAGAAGTAAGTTAAAAAAAAAAATTTCCAGAGGCACCTGGCTGGCTCGGTCAGTGGAGCACGTGACTCTTGATCTCAGGGATGTAAGTTCAAGCCCCGTGCTGGGTGTAGAAATTTCTAAAAAATAAAATCTTAAAAAACAAAAACAGAAAAGCTTTTTTGCTAAAGGAAGAAGCCCAAGCTGAGACTTACATGATGGAAAGGGGAGACGGAATTAGCCAGCATATACAAAAGCCAAAAGAAGAGTAAGAACACAATTAATTTGGTATAACTGGTGTGTGTTTGTGTGAGCACATACATGGGTATTTCAAGGGGAAAAGCAGAAGCACTGAAATCCTAAGAATAATATTATTTTCAATGAAATGTCCATTATCTACTTATCTCAGAATCATGGATTTAAGAACTCAATAAATGTGCCATCCTTTTCTTGCCTCAGAAGGTAATAAACCCATCTGACAATTGCACTTTTCACTGAGAACAACAAATCTGGAGGAAAGTTCTAGAGGTCCTCAAATTTAGATGAGTTATCTATAGTTTACACTCTTCTGTAGAATAAGCCTCCCCATAAAAAAGTCAGATACCTTTGAGTTTGCTTACAAACCGACTCTAAAAGGGAATAAGGGTGAGAGGTGGGCAACTTTTACATATAACAAGTCAAATTTCAGGGAAGAGACTTGAATGGCTATTCAAATACACTGAAATCTTAACACGATGTTCAAAATAAGGTCAAATACATGCAAATACAGATTGTGAAGAGGGTACTCACACAACTCATCACCAGATAATTAAAAGAGTTCCAAAACTGAATTCCAGGTTCCCTTTTTTCCTAAATCCTCAAATTCATTCATAATCATCTCTACTCCATCCAATGAATCCACAAGACAGAGGCTTTCTTCTCCCCTTCCCCCTGAACATGTCTAGGGACTAGAACTTCATCTAAAGAACTGGATTCGTAGCTGCTGGAGAAGAAAAAAGGCTAGTCTCTGATAATAAAACACCCAAGATTCAATGGACTAAATTTACTACTATTTCTAAAAGCATTAAATGTAGCGCACTTAATTAACAATTATTTTGATGACAAACTCTCTAGCAAACAAGAAAAATTATCTGAAGCGTTGTTCTTTAAAAATTTCTTTGATTTTGAAGTTCTACGTCTTTTGCCTTAGTTGACAGACCGGGGCTGATTTGTTCCCATCAATCTTACTCCAAGAGGGATACATGTACTTCAAAGCTGCGCTCAGTTTACCATCAAGCCCAAGTACATTTCACATTTATAAACAAAACTGACAGCACAGTAGGAATCACTTAATAACAGGTCATCAAAGAACAGAGCTTCATTTTTTCAAATAACACGTAACTTGTAAAACTGAAGGAAAAAACAAGTACTGCACCAACATTTGTAATAACGGATTCTAATAAAGCCTCAATTCAAAAGCAGGACTATTCTATCATAATTTGGACACTACATTATTTTAAAATAGTGCCTCTCCCCCTCCCTGCCTTAACTGTCCTTGCCTATGCAAAGTTACATCCTTCCAAAAATGTCAGATTTGAGTCTTACCTTTTCCAGAAATCCTTTCTCCACGGTACTCTATTAATAGTTACTATTAATAGAACTCCATTAATAGTTACTTCTTTCCCATCCATTTAGTACATGCTACTTTGCATAATTAATGGTCCCTCTATGTATACCTCCTAACTCCCAAAATAGTATGTTCATGTATTTTCCTGCCAAAACAAGTACTGGAATAAATGTTAGAGGACTATTTTTAAAGATTAGTTTGAGGGGCGCCTGGGTGGCTCAGTGGGTTAAGCCGCTGCCTTCGGCTCAGGTCATGATCTCAGGGTCCTGGGATCAGTCCCGCATCAGGCTCTTTGCTCGGCAGGGAGCCTGCTTCCTTCCCTTCCTCTCTCTCTGCCTGCCTCTCTGCCTACTTGTGATCTCTCGCTGTCAAATTAATAAATAAAATCTTTTAAAAAAATTAAAAAAAAAAAGATTAGTTTGAAAGAAATGGTTTAACAAAGCAACACTTCCATTCCCAATAAGTGATAAATAATACGTTATACAGCTTTACCATAAGGCCATATCTCTCCAAGAACTGAAGTAGATTCCAGGAAGGATACAGACATGCACTGTATTACACTGAAAAGAGAAAGGCCACAGGCAAGGGAAAAAAAAAAACAAAAACAAAAACTGAACTCATCATTCCAGCATCACCAGAGAGCCTCATTCTGTCAGAGCAAGACTTCCAGGGAGGACAGCACGCAGGTGTGTGATCTGGGGTAATGGATGCTAAAATGGTGTCCACCCCATTAAGGCAATCCAGGGTTTACACTATATGAATGAAACTGTGTACAAGACAAGTATCAACTAAATTATATATTTGGTTATTGTACTATATGCTTATTTCTTTTGGGATGTCCCCTATCTTTGAAAATAGTTTAAAAGTTCCTACCTTATCTCAATTATCTTATGTCAAATTATGGGGGGGAAGTCTCACACCCATGTTCTAGAGAGGGCTTTGACGTCACACTCAATGCTCTCAGTCTCCCTTAAGTCAGTAATAACAAAAAGCAGGAGTAATAACAGTCTCCTAGTCGGAAGAAAACCTCAGGCTTAAGCAAAAGAGCATATCTAAATCTCAAAAGACTGAACAAAATGGCCCCCAAAGAGCCAAGAAATCTGTAGTGGGCTATAAGAATGGGTATTTTCTCATAATAAATAAAAGCATATTAACTTGCACCCAAAACACAAACACATGTAATAAACATACCATCTTAAGACAATGAACTGAAGGAAACAATAAACAGAATGCCTAAAGGTTAGGTCTGATTCCTGGCTCTACCAAGTATCTGTTTTCCTGGTGGAGGGTAGGGGAGAGCTGCAGAAAACAATAGCATTTCTTCCTGTTCTGAAATTCTATGTGGTTAGAGACTGACCAGTAAGTAAACTACCTACTGCTTCCAACAAATATAAAATTATATGACATCGTAAGACTAAAATACAACTCACAATGGATAGTTCAGTATCACTGGGCAAGTTTGTATTTCATTTGCAGTATAAGAAAAAGGTAAGTAAGGAGCACCTGGGTGGCTCAGTGGGTTAAGCCTATGCCTTTGGCTCATCATGATCTCAGGGTCCTGCTATTGAGCCCCACATCAGGCTCTCTGATCACTGGGGAGCCTGCTCCCCCCACCCCGCCTACTTGTGATCTCTCTCTGTCAAATAAAGAAATAAAATCTTTAAAAAAAAAAAAAAAAGGAAAAGGAAAAAGGTAAGTAAGTAAAGTAAAATTAAGTAAATGAATTGAGGATTTTAACCAGCTTTCTCACTTTCTGAATGAAAGTCAGAGAACTTTTGTAGGCTTATTGCCCAAGGCTCCCAAAATAATCACAACCATACTCTCTTCTCCAACATGAAGAAAACAAAACCTCAGTTAAGTCAAGCATGTTCTCTCCTATGAAATCTTACAAACTACTCCAACCAAAAGTATTTACCACCTTTCCGAACTCCTGGAAGTAGGGTCATATACAAGCCTTATATTAAATGTAACATTTACATCATTCCAAATGTATTTGCCTATGTCATATGGTACCAAGTTTCAATTTCAACCTTTATTTCAAACCAAAGACACTCTTCTTACTTAAATTTAAATTTACCATTAAGAACTAAGCTTGCTTATTATTATGTTTTCACTATTCATCCATGGAATGTTTTTTTTTTTTAAAGATTTTATTCATTTATTTGACAGAGAGAGATCACAAGTAGGCAGAGAGGCAGGCAGAGAGAGAGAGGAGGAGGAAACAGGCTCCCTGCCGAGCAGAGAGCCCGATGCGGGACTCGATCCCAGGACCCTGAGATCATGACCTGAGCCGAAGGCAGCGGCTTAACCCACTGAGCCACCCAGGCGCCCGGAATGTTTTTTTTTTAATGATTTTATTTTTTATTCATGAGAGACAGGAGAGAGAGGCAGAGGGAGAAGTAGGCTCCCCACTGAGCAGGGGGCCCGAGGTAGGACCCTGGGATCATGACCTGAGCAGAAGGCAGACACTTAACCAACTGTGCCACACAGGCACCCTACTTTTTTTTTTTTTTTAAAGGAATCACTACTTTGGCCTGGTTATCTTTTTGAAAAGTTTAGTTTTATACTCTGTGTAAAGAAAGTCATGCTTCTCCATGTTGCTGGGCACTGTCTGCCTTGAAGAGTAACTGCTTACCCAAGGAGGGAGTAATACCGCGCCTGAGAACACCTCTCTGAAATCCCACAAGACTAGGATAGGGACTTTTAAATCCATGAAGACCAAGTGAGCAAGAGTGGAGACAACAACAGTGAAGCCCGGGAAGTGGCAGAACCAAGACTGTGACGTGGTTAAAACGATGCTAACTGTGCGGCTACAAGCAACGCACTCGAAACTGCAGACTGGATGTGAACGTGGAGCAGCGGACGGACGGAAGCCGACTGGAAGAGGCAGGTGGACTTCACATAACCCTCCTCTCTGGGTCAGCATAGCTGAATGAAGGAATACCACTCCCTCATCCCAGAAAGAAAAGTAAGTTTATTTCTGAAGAAGGTAAAACAGGACCTTTAGAACTGGAGAATACCAGGGAGAGATTAGGGCTGGAAACTAGCCTTAAAACATAAGATTAAGTAAAAGTTTACACACTTCTTGTTTGATACACTAGCCTTTTTCCAACAGTCAATTCCCAAATGCTGGCAATCAGATGTATACCCTCTAAATAAAAGATGAGAAGAGGCTTATTTATACTCTTTAGAAACTCACTAATTCTACAGGAAAGATTTTATGTGTGGACACTGGAGGTTATTCAAAAAAATAGGTCAAATCACCCCACAGTGAATCCCATAGCCAACAAACCCCAGAGACAGGCACAGAGCTTGCAATCAGCTATTCAACATCCACTTTAAAATGTAAGCAGTCCATGGCCAAACACAGGATTTCCCTAAAAAAAGACAGAGGGGGGCGCCTGGGTGGCTCAGTGGGTTAAGCTGCTGCCTTCGGCTCAGGTCATGATCCCAGGGTCCTGGGATTGAGCCCCGCATTGGGCTCTCTGCTCAGCAGGAGGCCTGCTTCCCTTCCTCTCTCTCTGCCTGCCTCTCTGCCTACTTGTGATCTCTCTGTGTCAAATAAATAAATAAAATCTTAAAAAAAAAAAACCAAGAGGGGCCAAAATAAGCAGACTGGAAGAGAAAAGCCTAGAAAGGGATTAGGCTGCGCAAGAAAAGTTAATCACAAAAGGAGGAGGAAGGAAGCATGCAAGCAAACTCCTTTCAGAAAGGTAAGAGAGATTCTGAATCCATGAAATAACAGGATGTTATTAAAAGGAAAAATAAAACATTCAAAGGCCTTAAAGATCTCCTGTAAAGTGAAAACATAATCATGGAAGAGAAAGCCGGGAAAATGAAAGTTTAAAGAAATGCCAGAAATTACAGCTACAAGACTGTACAAGAGGATAGGATCAGCCCAGGAAGTTCAAGAGCCAAAAAATGGGGAGTATGGGAATACAGAAAATTGAAAAGGAGAAATGCAAGCACACCCTGGAGATACTGCAGGTTTGGGTCCAGACCATGGCAATAAAGTATCGCAACAAAGTGAGTCAAATGAATTTTTCCATTTCCCAGGGCATATAAGAGACTCTTAATCTCCGGAAACAAACTGAGGGTTACTGGGGGGAGAGGGGAGGGACAGAGTGGTGGGGTTATGGACACTGGGGAGGGCTATGTGCTGTGAAATGTGTAAGCCTGACGATTCACAAACCTGTACCCCTGGGGCAAATAATACATTATATGTTAATTTTAAAAAATCTTTATCTAGACCAAAAAAAATTATGTTTATACTACACTGTAGTCTATTTAGTATGCGATAGCAATATGTCTAAAGAAGCAATGTGTATACCGTAATTTTAAAATATTCTAGGGGTGCTTAGGTGGCTCAGGTCATGATTCCCAGGTGCTGGGATAGAGTCCTTCATTGGGTTCCCCACTCAGCAGAGAGCCTGTTTCTCCCTCTCCCTCAGCCACTCCCCCAGCTTGTGTTCTCTGGCTCGCTCTCTGTCAAATAAATTAATAAAAATCTTTTTATAAATAAATAATAAAAATACTTTATTGCTAGGGTGCCTGGGTGGCTCAGTTGGTTAAGCCTCTGCTTTCAACCCAGGTCATAATCACAGGGTCCTGGAATCCAGCCCCATGTGGGTGGGTCGGGCTCCCTGCTCAGAGGGGAGTCTACGGTCTTCCTTTCCTCTCCCTCTGCGATCCCCACCCCCAGTGCTTAGGCAAATAAATAAGTAAATGAAAATACTTTATTGCTAAAAAATGCTAACCATTACAATGAGCCACAACCACTGATCACAGATCACTGCAAGAATAATAATGGGAAAGTTTGAAAAAGTCAAAGAATTACCAAATACAACAGAGACACAAAGGGAATAAATACTGTCAAAAAAATGGTGTGGAGGGGCGCCTGGGTGACTCAGTGGGTTAAGCCGCTGCCTTCGGCTCAGGTCATGATCTCAGGGTCCTGGGATCGAGTCCCACATCGGGCTCTCTGCTCAGCAGGGAGCCTGCTTCCTCCTCTCTCTCTCTGTCTGCCTCTCTCTGTCAAATAAATAAATAAAATCTTAAAAAAAAAATGGTGTGGAGAGTCCAGCTTCATGCAGAGTTGCCACAAAACCTCAATTTGTAAAAATCACAAAGCTTAATAAAATGAGGTATGCCGGGGGCGCCTGGGTGGCTCAGGGTTAAAGCCTCTGCCTTCAGCTCAGGTCATGATCCCAGGGTCCTGGGATCAAGGCCCGAATCGGGCTTTTTGCTTAGCAGGGAGCCTGCTTCCCTTCCTCTCTCCGCCTGCCTCTCTGCCTACTTGTTATCTCTGTCTGTCAAATAAATAAATAAAATCTTAAAAAAAAAAAAAAATAAGGTATGCCTACAGTTTATAAAAATAATATAAGGAAACTTCCAAACTGAAGGGCGGGCATGAATTTCAAAACTGAAAGAGCTCATCCTGCAACAAGCACAATAGATGGAAACAATTACAAAGGTCCATCAAAAGTTTCAGAACACAGGAGATAACGTGTAAGAGCCTATAAGCTATCAGACAGAAAAAGGTTTAATTCAAAAACTGAAGAACCAGAATGCCAACTGGTCTCAACTGGGGGTAATCCTATTTTGAAAAAATGAGGAAGTACAGGGGAGTATGCATATGTGTATCGTAGGGGTAGTGGAATGACAGAGCTACATTTCATTATTTACTAATGAGAAAGAATTCCTACACCAGGCAGGGGTTGGGGGGT
Organism: Mustela nigripes; assembly: GCF_022355385.1. Classification (NCBI taxonomy): domain Eukaryota; kingdom Metazoa; phylum Chordata; class Mammalia; order Carnivora; family Mustelidae; genus Mustela; species Mustela nigripes. Next base: position 77,114,298 of record NC_081563.1, on the reverse strand, counting down.
GGAACAGGGGCACCTGCATGGCTCACTTAAGTGTCTGACTCTTGATTTTGGCTCAGGTCATGATCTCATGGACTGTGAGATGGAGCCCCACTTGAGGCTCTGTGCTGGGAATGGGGATGCTTCGGATTCTCTTTCTCCCTCTCCCTCTGGCCCTACTCCCTGTAAGTTCTCTCTCTAGTAAATAAAAAAATCTTTAAAAAAAAAGTCAAAAAGTACATTAGAGATTTAAAGATAAATTCCAAAGGAATCAGCTATAAGGGTTTGAAAAGGTGGGTTCTGGGGAATTTTCTCCAAAAAGAGGTGCTCTCAGAACTGTCTGGTTCTTTAAACTATATAAATGTTTACTTAAAAAAAAAAAAATTAAAGATGCATAAAGTAAAATAAGAGTATTCTATGAAATAAGATACTGCATTTCATATCATGAGCTAATTTCCCTAATATATAAAAATGTCTCACTGGGGATTAATACCCAAAATATATAGAGAACTTCTACAACTCAACACCAAAAAAAAAAAAAAAAAAAAAAAAAAAAATCCAATTAAAAAATGGATAGAAGACCTCAATCCATTTTTCCAAAGACATACAGATGATCAACAGACACATGAAAAGATGCTCAATACCACTTATCACCAGGGAAATGCAAATCAAAATCACAATGACACCACACACCAGCTAAAGTGGCTAGTATCAAAAAGACTGGCTGGCTCAGGTGAAAGAGCATCCAACTCTTCATCTCAGAGTCATGAGTTTGAGTCCCACATTGGGTGTAGAGAATTCTTTTTTTTTTCTTTAAAGATTTTATTTATTTATTTGACAGACAGAGACCACAAGTGGCAGAGAGGCAGACAGAGAGAGAGAGGGAAGCAGACCCCTGCCGAGCAGAGAGCCTGATCTGGGACTTGATCCCAGGACTCTGAGATCATGACCCAAGCTGAAGGCAGCGGCTTAACCCACTGAGCCACCCAGGCGCCCCGGTGTAGAGAATTCTTAAAAATAAATAAATACATTATGATACACTAGTATCTTATAAAAAGAAAAAAAGAAAGAAAAGACAAGCGTTGGTGAGGATGTGTATTCATTCCTTTTCTGGAAGTGTACACAGAACTGGAAACCATGCAGAAGAGAAATCAAGCAGTTGGAAGACAGGACTGAAAGAGATACTCCCTGTTATACACCACGTTGTACCCTTTCCATTTTAAAACATTTAAATGTAATAAAATTAAATTACATGAATTTAATGCCATTAAATGAACATTAGTTCAACGAGGAAAATTCCCTTATAGTGAATCCTCTTCTACCAATCTAAAGCTCTAATTCATAGGGTGCCTGGGTGGCTCAGCTGGTTGGGCGACTGCCTTCAGCTTTCAGGGTTGTGATCCTTAAAGTCCTGGGATCAAGTCCCCCATCAGGCTCCCTGCTTGGTGGGGAGTCTGTTTCTGATTCTCCTCTGACTCCCCCCTCCCTTGTGCTTTCTCTCTCTCTCTCATTCTCTCTCAAATAAATAAAATCTTTAAAAGGGGGGTGGGGCCTGGGTGGCTCAATGGGTTAAAGCCTCTGCCTTCGGCTCAGGTCATGATCCCAGGGTCAGAGGATCAAGCCCTGCATTGGCCTCTCTGCTCAGCATGGAGACTGCTTCCTCCTCTCTCCGCCTGCCTCTCTGCCTACTTGTGATCTCTGTCTGGCAAATAAATAAAATATTTAAAAAAAAAAAAAAAAAAGGGGGGCACCTGCGTGGCTCAGTGGGTTGAGCCTCTGTCTTCGGCTCCGGTCATGATCTCAGGGTCCTGGGATCGAGCCCCACATTGGGCTCTCTGCTCAGCGGGGAGCCTGCTTTCTCCTCTCTCTCTCTGCTGCCTCTGCCTACTTGTGATCTCTGTCTGTCAAATACATAAATAAAATCTTAAAAAAAAAAAAAAGAAAAGCTCTAATTCATAAAAATCTAAACCTTTATAAATATTGATATACTGACACCCAAAGGTTTTTTTTCTCTGCAAAGAGACAATGACCTCTGGTAACAGAGTGAGCAAGTAGGACCCAGTAGATATATCCTGCTCATTTTAATATATCATTTCCTTGAAGAAGCAAACTCACTGGTGAGTCCTACTATTACAAAGAATAAGTAGAAAGCATAAATTCTAGGGGCACCTGAGTGGCTCAGTCAAGGGTTTGCCTTTGGCTTGGGTCATAATCCCAGGGTCCTGAGATTCTGTCCCACACTGGGCTCTCTGCTCAGCGGGGAGTCTGCTTCTTCCTCCGCCCCTTATCCCTGTCCTGCTCTCTCTCACACTCTCTCTCAAAAATATATTAATAAAGGACACCTGGGTGGCTCAGTTGGTTAAGCTGCTACCTTAGGCTCAAGTCATGATCCCAGTATCCTGGGATCAAGTCCCACATCGGATTCCCTGCTCAGCAGGAAGCCTGCTTCTCCCTCTGCCTCTGCCTGCCACTCTGCCTATGCTCACTCTCTGACCAAAATTAAAAAAAAAAAAAAAGTGTGTGTGTGTGTGTGTATATATATATATATATACATATATATATACATATATAAATATATACATATATATATACATATATACATATATACATATATATATACACACACACACAATAAATTCTACACTCAATGCATGATGAAAATTGAGGTGTTAGAAGATAGCATCAAGCTATGATAGAGTCTATCATAAATTCATAAAGAAATGTCTATACTATGTAACTAAGGGAAAAAACCTTTTCTTGAAAGAATTTAGAACAAGAGTAAATACCTGGTGCTGCTACACTGTAAATACAAGTATCAAATTCCACCTAAATGAATCGTACTTCTGTAAGAAACCAGACGAAAAAATTCTCATGGTGCATTTTATACTTTTATAGATGTAACATTAACATATCCTTCATTAGACACCAAGAATATAAAAGCTATACTATAAGGTATGTTAGGAGAAATCCACTATTTCTGAAAACTCTTTCAAGACATTTCTTTGATCTAAGACTGCAGTATAAGCGTATTTTGAGAGCATTTGAAACAAATGCAAAAGTAATACAGATTTTAGCTAGCAAACATACAGCTACACAAAACAACTTTTCCACATTTTCACAATAGCAGAAAACAAAATATTTACAGATGCCCTTGAGGGAAAACAAAACTACACAGATACAATTAAAGAGTAGAATTCTATCTTTTATAGGGAGTAGTGTATAAACTCAACATACAGCGAACATTATGTAGACTCAAAATTACCCTTGCAAAACCGTTAAAATGAAAGCTAACCTTTATACAGGCCCTTTAATATGACCAGGTACTGAGCCTATATTAACTTCATCTGTATCACTCAATTCATTTAATCTCCACAACACCCTCATGAGGTAGACATCATGGTCCTCAGTTTATGAGGGCACTGAGTCACAGAATGGCTGAGTAACTTGTCTGAGGTAAGGAACCCAGGTTGTCCAGACTGTAATCCAGGCTGTCTGGCTTCAGAGTCCATGCTCTTAACCACCACCAACATACAACACAGTTAATATTTTAAAAAGTACACCAGGTTTGTTCTATTTGAAACAAATCTGTTTCTTCACATGAACAAAAATATCTGTATGTCAGAGCCTTGCTTCTGCTCTCTCTCTCACACTACTCTGATTCACTAACAAACCCTACCACTTCTATCTCCAGACAGAGCCCAAATCCATCCATCTCTCTCCATCTGGAGCTGCAGCAGCCTAGCTCTGTCATGGTCATCCCTTGCCCACACGCTACTACAATAACCTCTTCACTAGCAGTTCCACTTCTACCTCCCTGCAATTCGTTCTCTAGGCTGATCTTTTGCCAATGTAATGAAATCATGCCACTCCTGACTCCTACTGAATTTAGAAGAAAATCCAAACTTAGTGCAGCACTCTATAATCTGACCCCCAGCTCTTTGGCCTCACTTCCTATACTCTTTCATCATCACCTACTGCCGGCTAGCCACGGTGGCCTTTTTTTTTTTTTTTTTAAGATTTTATTTATTTATTTGACAGACAGAGATCACAAGTAGGCAGGGGGGCGGGGGGGGGGGGGGGGGGGGGGAAGCAGGCTCCCCGCTGAGCAGATAACCCGAAGTGAGGCTCAATCCCAGGACCCTGAGATCATGACCTGAGCCAAAGGCAGAGGGCTTAACTCACTGAGCCGCCCAGGCACCCCAACACAGTGGCCTTTTCTATCCCTTCGCTACGTCGTGCTTGTTCCCCATCTCTGGACTTTGTTTGTACTGTTTTCTCTTCTTGGAATCACCATTAACTCCACACCCCCTGTTCATGGCTAACTCCTTCTTGACATCTAGATCTCAGCCCAAGTGTCAACTCAGAGAGACCTTCCCTGACTACACAATCTAAAAGTATTCTCCAACCACTATTATGGCTCATTTTACTGTTTTACTTTACTCATAGCTTGCTGAAATTTTTTTCACTAAATTCTTTTTACCCCAATAAGAACGTAAGTTCCATGAGTGGAGAAACTGTATCTGTCTTACTCACTGTCAAAATGACGAAAACTAATCATGGCACATGGTAAGCACCCTGTAAAATATTTGTGGAATGAATGGGCAAGTGAGCACCGAATGAACCCCCTGGTTGATGCTCACGTTGGGGGAGTTGTGCTACAACTGGAAATGGCTGAGCCGCAGCTCACAACTCTAGCTCATTAAGGCTAGAAAATATAAACACAGCAGTCTAGATTCATATAAGGTTCAGTACTTTAACTTGTCAAACATATAAAGTACTGCATTCATTAAGAACCACATTTTAAGAGGGACCCTGACAAACATAAATACCTCCCAAGCAGAAGAATGGAAATAGCTCAAAAAACACTTGAAGAACATCTGAAGAAGCTGGTACTGCTTAGACTAGAGAGGAGGTATTAAGTCCTAACAGGGCTGGTGGTGAATACTGAACCCTTACAAAAGAAGAAAAGTCTGATGCATTTGTTTCAGAGGGCAGATCTAGAACCAGTGGATGGAAGACAGGTGTCTAATTAACACTGAGACATTTTTTTAAAAGATGATGTTATTGGGGATGGGGGGCACCTGGGTGGCTCAGTCGTTAAGCATCTGCCTTCAGCTTGGGTCATGATCCCAGGGTTCTGGGATCAAACCCTGCATCAGGCTCCCTGCTCAGCTGGGAGCCTGCTTCTCTCTCTGTCCCTCTCCCCTCTTTCTGCTGTCTGTCTGAAATAAATGGATAAAGTGTTTAAAAAAAAAAAAGAGTAAACACAAAGAATAACAGAAATATTTGTACTCTTTTTTTTTTTTTAAAGATTTCATTTATTTATTTGACAGAGAGAAAGTGAGAGGGAATGCAAGCAGAGGAGTGGAAGAGGGAAAAGCAGGATTCCTGCTGAGCCCACGACATCAGGATCATGACTTGTGCCAAAGGCAGACGCTTAACATCTGAGCCACCCAGGCGCCCCCCAAAAATATTTGTACTCTTGTTTAATAAGGCAAAAATCTATACATATAAAATATACAAAAATTAAAATGGCTACTATTAAGGGCAGCTGGTGGGTTAAGCCTCCAACTCACCATTTCAGATCAGGTCATGATCTCGATTCAGGTTGTGAACTCAGGGTTGTGAGACTGAGCCCTGTGTCCAGACTCTGTCCTTAGCACTGACTGTGAGTCTGCCTGAGGATTCTTCCTCACCCTCTCTCTGTCCCTTCTGCCTCTCAAATAAATAAATCTTTAAAAAAAAAAAAAAAAAAAGAGGGGGTTGCTATTAGACTGGATAATATTATGAGGGTTCACCACAATATAAAGTATTTTTAAATATTAGGGGCTCCTGGGTGGCTCAGTCATTTAAGTGTCTGCCTTCAGCTCAGGTCACGATCCCCATGTCCTGGGATCCAGCCAGGCATCGGGCTCCTTGCTGAGAGCCCACATCTCCCTCTCCCTATTGCTCCCCTGCTGTGTGCTCTTTCTCTCTGTCAAATAAATAAATAAAATCTTTTTTTTTTTTTTTAAGATTTTCTTCATTTATTTGACAGAGATCACAAGTAAGCAGAGAGGCGGGTGAGGGGGGGCACAGGCTTCCCACAGAGCAGAGAGCTGGATGTGGGCCTTGGTCCTAGGACCCTGAGATCATGACCTGAGTCGAAGGCAGAAACTTAACCCACCAAGCCACCAAGGTGTCCCAAACAAAATATTTAAAAATAAATGAAAGTAAAAATACTCTCTTAATGTCAATGCTACTGAAGTAGACAGGTACATGGGAGCACAATATATACTATTATTTCTACCTTTATGTCCAAAATTTTCTAATTTTTTAAACTAGTTTAATGTTGACACTCTAGGTTCTATCAAAATTAAAACCACTTCTTCCTCAACAACCACACTCGGATACTGGTGATTATAATGAAATAGAAATTGCAGGACAGGGGCGCCTGGGTGGCTCAGTGGTTTGGGCTGCTGCCTTAGGCTCGGGTCATGATCTCAGGGTCCTGGGATCGAGCCCCACACCGGGCTCCGTGCTCCGCAGGAAGCCTGCTTCCCTCTCTCTCTCTCTCTCTCTGCCTGCCTCTGCCTACTTGTAATCTCTGTCTGTCAAATAAATAAATAAAATCTTTAAAAAAAAAAAAAAAAAGAAAAAAGAAATTGCAGGACATGTAAAGCAAAACTTGCCCAAACAACTTCTATTCCCTCATAATTACAAATGCCAGAAACTACTCATACTTCTATCAGCCCTAGGCCAGAGGTAAGAACCTTTAGCTGTCTCAACAGCATGAGGGGGCAGACTACAAAGCAGTCTGGTCAGAAACCAAACCCCTCCAGGGACAATCAGGTGACTAATTTGAGAGGGTTAATGATCCTCTCGCCTCTTACTATTTTCAATTAATTTCTGCTCTAGAGACTCATTATTAACAAGTAATCATAAAATGCTTTTTTTTATTTGAGGCTCTAAGGAATAAGCAAATACTTTCATGGTGCTCATTCTGTTGCAGACACTGTTTTAAATGCTTCGCCAACATTCTACCCTTTAGAAAAACAAATATTCAAAAAGCAAAGACTTCTCAAAGAGACCTTCAACCAAAAATCTTTAGACACAGCAAATTATAAAATTTCAACCACACATATTCAGATACTGCAAAATTCCCCCTCTCCTTCCTACAGCTGGCATGCTATTTCATAGAGGGGGCACATGGACACTGGGAAGCCTTGCTTAAGAGCAGCACAATCTGTCAACCCCATCTGCTTCTTATCAAAAGGATAAGGTGGTGTCCCTCAGGCCCATGGACACAATTTTTTAAAGATTTTATTTATTTGAGAGAGAGAGAGACAGAGAGAACAGACTGTGAAGGGGGGAAGGAAGAGGGAGAAGGGGAAGGAAGAGGGAGAAGGAGAAGCAAACTTCCCACTGAGCCAGGAGCCTGACCTGGGGCTCAAACCCAGAACTCTGGGATCATGACCTGAGCTGAAGGCAGATGCTTAACGGACTGAGCCACCCAGGTGACTCCCCATGGACACAATTTTTCCCAAGGATTTCTGAAGACTACATGTTGTTCTTTTGACCAAAGGTAATATAAATAGCAATAATAATAAACTTACTATTTTTTGTGAGATCTAAATTCCTGACTTTATATGAAGAGTAGGATATGCACTGTTATTTAAATCAAACAATTTAGGGGCACCTGGGTGGCTCAGTGGGTCGGGGCCTCTGCCTTCAGCTCAGGTCATGATCCCGGGGTCCTGGAATCAAGTCCAGCATTGGGATCTCTGCTCAGCGGGGAGCCTAATTCCCCCTCTCTCTCTACCTGCCTCTCTGTCTACTTAGGATCTCTGTCAAATAAATAAATAAAAACTTTTTAAAAAAAATCAATCAATCAAACAATTTAGTAAAGGCACTACTATTAATGTTCCTATTTTACAATCAAGAAAACTGAGATACCTAGTAAAATCAGATGATACAACTTAAATGGCAAGGCAGAATTCACACCAAAGCAGATTGGATTAGACCTTGCATTCCTAAACTCAAAGATTAAGTGGTTAATGGCCTGTAAAATTTGTCTTCTTTTTTAAAAATCAAAAATAGTAACATAAATGTTTGGGGACTCAAAAGGCAAGGGTACTAAATGTAATGTGGTACTCAGATTGGATCTTGGCATAAAAAAAGGGAATTACTAGAAAAACTGGTGAAATCCAAATAAAGTCTGGAATATAGTTCATAGAACAGTACCAATGTTTTGTTTCCTAATTTAGACAAATACACTACAGTTTGGGAAGAAGTCAGCATTAAAGGAAACCGATTAAAGGGTATAAAGGAACTCTCTGTACAATCTTTGTAACTTTTCAGTAAATGTGAAACTATTTCAAAATTAAAATAATAGGTAAGCCTCGGTTAGGTAGAACATCTCATACCAACCAAAGTGTTGGACAAAGCAAGATATAAAATGGCTCTGGAAAATCTCTCCACCTGTGACTTTGCCAATCATGATAGAGTGGCTTAGAAATGTATCCTAAAAATATCAAGATTATGTAATAACTGAAAAATCTGACACAGTGATCCCATTTCTGAAAAGTTATCTTTAAAAAATAACACAAACTGGACATAAATATTGTATTAGAAAGTATGTTCCTCTACAACACAGAAATAGAAAAATGGTTATAGGGGCCCCCGGTTGGCTCAGCTGGTGCACATGCAACTCACCTCAGGGTTGTTCAGAGTTCGAACCCCACACTGGGCGTCAAGATTACTTAAAAATAAAATCTTAAAAAAGGAGAATAGTTATATATTTGGAAATCAGTAATTCCCCATAACATCAAAAGAGAAAAATCTTTGTGTATAATGATGTTTGTTACAGTGTTACTTAAAATAGGAGTAACTTGCATTTCTAACAACAGAGGAATGGGCCAAATATACAACAGTCGTTCTCAACCAGGGGAGATTTTGGATCCCAGAGGGCATTTGGTAATATCTAGGGACATTTTTGATTGTCCCAAGTGGCGCAAGGAGAGGATACTGGCATCTAGTTAGTAGAGGACAAGTAGCCTGTAAAACACCCTACAGTGCACACATCTGGCAGCAAAGAATTAATGGGTCAAACGTTAACAATGTTGAGGCTAATAAACCCTCATGTACATTATGAAATACTATACAGTCATAACTACTGAGAATGTGGGGGAACAGATTTACAGTTTAGGTTGGGGGGAAAGCACAATATGTTCGAGCTATTCAATTTTAAAGGCAATAAAGAATCCCATGGGAATTCAATCCTTCACTCCTCCACTCACTCTTTTTTTTTTTTTTTTTTTTAAAGATTTATTTATTTATTTGACAGAGAGAAATCACAAGTAGGCAGAGAGGCAGGCAGAGAGAGAGAGAGGAGGAAGCAGGCTCCCTGCTGAGCAGAGAGCCCGATGCGGGACTCGATCCCAGGACCCTGAGATCATGACCTGAGCTGAAGGCAGCAGCTTAACCACTGAGCCTCCACTCACTCTTAAATAAAGCCATTTACAGCAGCACGGTAGACAAAATCAGGCCACTCCCAGTCTTCCAAAGAATAATGCAGAGGCAAATGGAACAACGGTCAAGACTTCCAGGAACCAAAGCACAAGGCAAGTGTTTTATCTCTAACTAAACCGTTACTCTATCAAAGATGTAAGGGGATGCAAATTTTATCATAGTGACATAAAAATTATTTTCATGCTGAAGACCTATGAAAATAAATCAACAGGCACTTTGAAAGGCTTTATCACAACTCCATACCCTTTCTCTGCCTCCAAAGCAGAGTCCTCCAAAAGCCTTGAACTGGGGGGGAAAAAAAATCCCTCTTCAGGGAAGGTTTACAATAATGAAAGATTTACTCCTGTCACCTGTGACAAAGGGCCAGCACAAGGATGAGAAATCAAATGAACACTGTCATATCTCTCATCTACTCTCCTAAAAACCTAATTTGTCTTTCCTAAAAGTCTTGTTTTTCCATGAGAGCCTTTCTTCTCCTTCCCCTTCCGCTATTGGTGGAATTCTAAATTCTAAGCCCTAAATTCTAACTGTTTGTTTAATCTCCCATGTATATACACACAAATAAACTTTTGTGTTTTCTCTGTATTTACTCTGTATTTTGTAAGTTTAATTCACAAGCCCCCAACCCATGAATATGAGAGGCTAGGGGAAGTTTCCCTCAATTTTATTTTCCTAAGCTCTTTCTTGTAAAAAATACTAAGAGCAAATTCTGCTAAACAAGAAATGACTATGGAAGAATTAGTAATAAACATTAATCATAATGAAGTAGAAATAGTAAAATAACTAACACAGACTGGAAGGTACTAGAAATTAGTTAAAGTAAAAGGTGGCTCATATGTGTGTATTTCTTCTTTCATGGGAAAGATGGTCATATCCGTTTAGAGCTATTAAATGAATGACACACTAACGAGAAGTAATTAAAATTAGGTCTCAGAAGATAAAGTACTAAATATTAGAAGTAAACTAATTTCCACATCTTTGAGATATCATTAAGAAAGAATTTCAGTTTATTATACAATTACAAGCAAACCATCAGAGAAATGCAGAGATTATAAATTATCTAAGGCACAGAAAGAAAAAAAATGCCTAGAAGACTGTAAAATATTTTGAGATTTTCAAACATTTAAAAGAGAAAAGCAAACAAGACAATTCAGAACACAGACATGTCTTATTGATAAATATAAACCAATTTAAAAAATAATTCTCAAACTGGAACACAAAACTAACTCATATACCTATTATACACTACATTTTTAAAGATTCACAACAGAGAGACCTAGAAAGGTTGAAGATCAAAAAACAAGAGCAACAAATGCAATAATACATATTTTAATTAATAGCAACCTAGGTCAAATTCAAGGGGGGAAACACCACTTTAAAAGACAACAAATATAATCCACAAAGAAAATTTAATTGTAGTGACAAACGGACAACCAAAATATGTAAGTAAAAACTACAGATTAAGACAAGGGGAGGGGCACCTGGGTGGCTCAGTAGGTTAAAGTCTCTGCCTTCGGCTCAGGTCATGGTTTCAGGGTGCCGGGATGGAGCCCCAAGTCGGGCTCTCTGCTCAGCGGGGAGCCTGCTTCCCTTCCTCTCTCTGCTTGCCTCTCTGCCTACTTGTGATCTGTCAAATAAATAAATAAAATCTTTAAAAAAATTTTAAATTAAAGTTAAAAAGAGAAGACAAGGGGAAAGAACCAGAAGGAAAAGAATTAATTTGGCACTTTTAGGCTATGGTAGATCAAACAATTGTTATTTTTTTTTAATGGGCAAAGCTGGAATAATCTGAGCAACAAAATAAAGCAGTACTGGATTATAACCCAAAATATAAAAATTCCATGAGTCCATACTGATAAAAATGAATGATTAAATAAATGAATAAATGGGAGAGAACAAATAAATCTCCAGGGCAGAAGAATTCCAGATAGTTTATGTAGCTCCATCACTCTCAAATATGCGAACCATCACCTTCCACCCCTTTCAGTGTGGTCTGGGCATAATGACTTCCTTTTCAAAGAGCTTAAAATGAAAAGCAGGACAAAGAGCAACTTTACAGTGGAGAGATGTGACACATTCTATATCACTGGCAAGTGGTCAAGGTCAACATCAATGATCATGTTCACAATATCTTCTCTTTATATAATGTGATGAAAATAGCACTTTATCTCTGTGGTCTTCTGCCCCAACCCCCATAACCCTAGTCTAATCATAAGAAAAGCATTAAACAATCCAAAGAAAAGACATTGTGCAAAATACCCTGACCAGTACTCCTCAAGTTTGAAATGGTCATTAAAAAAAAAAAAAAAAAAAAAAAAAAAGCGGGGTGGGAGGTTGTGAGCAGCTCCCAGAGCTAAGAGGGGCCTAAAGAGACATGACGATTATAAGCAATGGGATCATGAGACAGAAAAAAGGTAGCAGGTAAAAACTATGGAAACCTTCATAATATAAATAAGAGGGATAACAGGGATGAAAAGTACAGCATAGGGAATATGATCAATAATATTATAATAACTCTGTATGGTCACAGATGGTAACTACACTTACCATGATGAGCATTTTGTAATGTATATACATGATAAATTACTATGCTGTACACCTGAAACCAATAATGTTAACTATACTTCAATTTTAAAAAAAACATGAGGAAGGACACCTGGGTGGCCCAAAGAGTTAAGCATCTGCCTTCAGCTCAGGTCATGATCTCAAGGTCCTGGGGATCAAGCCCCACATCAAGCCTGCTTCTCCCGCTCCCTCTGTCTGCAGTTCCGCCTACCTGTGCTGTCAAATAAATAAATAAAATCTTTTTAAAAATATTAAATTTAATACATATTAAATTTTAATAATATTAAGAAAATATGAGGAAACCAGAGTAAATAAGTATGGGTTTTAGTTTATAATAATATTATAAATATTGGCTCCTTAATAGTGAGGGCTCAACTGGGAAGTTCCCACTTGGGGTTTCTTACATCATTGCACAGATATTGGCTGTGACCCCAAAGTAGAATTCTCTGTATCTCCATCTCCCCCCGCACCCATTAAATATAGGAGAGAATAAGAAAGTTTTAGGATCAGTACTGGGTATAGCATCCAACTAACAGATATTCCAGAAAGAACAAGGAATGCAAAGAGAAGAAATTTATCAAAAAAATCATTCAGAAAAAAGTTCCCCAGCACTACACCTAAGGTATCAAGACTGAAAGTGCCTTGCCAAACTGATGAAAGCAGAACCACAACAACAACAAAAAAAAGGTAACTGAAACTTCACAACAATGATAAGAAAAAAAATCTTGAAAATTCCCAGAGGGAAATAAACAGGTCCCAAATAGAGAATCAGGAACCACAACGGCATAAGAAATCTGAGAGTAGTATCTGGCAAAGTAAAGATGCTTGTAACTTCCTCTGGAATTGTTGGGTTATGAGCGTATCCACCCTAGAGAAATTCTATACACAAGAGAAGCACATGACGACACTGATGCAACGTAATACTCCACAGAAGTTAAAAATATGGGTTACAACTACATGTCTCACCATGAATAAATCTCAAAGACAAAGCCAACTGGGAAAAGATACAGTGGGATTCTATTTATGTAAAGATATAAAATGCACAAAACAATAAACAGATTAGATGGGTGTCTATCCAGCTAAAGTATTAAAAACATGCTTGATTAGTGTAAAAACTAAAAGCTATTGAACTACTAAAACCAACTGAATAATAGTTACTTCCAGGGAAAAAGAGTCAGAAGAGATGGAATGATAATATTTAGATAAAGCTGGTGGCATTTTCTTTCTTTCTGAGAGCAGTTTGAAGCAAACACAGCAAAATGTTAATGTCCATTAAATCCTGAGATAGGCACATGGATCTTCTTGTCAAGAATCAAATTCTCATGCTGCAAGAAAATGGTCCTGCTGTTCAAGCTGCATACGCTGACATGAAAATTCATATCAGTCCAATTTCACTTCAACACACTAATTCTGCACCAATTTCTTTTACAATTAAATGGTCATTAATACCCATTTCCTTGACAAATATTACAGTAAAATTTAGTCAACCCAAAAATATGAGTACTTGCTCTGTTCAATTTATGGAGTGTGAAAATGCTACGTAAACACATATGTAGAACAGAGACTGTTTAGCCAAAATAAATGGCACTTCTGTTTTAACAGACGCCTGGTCTAACACTTATAAATAAAAGATCAACTCATTTAAATTTATCTGCCTACTAAGTTTTGAAGAGCTCTCTGAAATTACTGTCAAAAGAAAGGAAAGCTTTAAAAAATGGAACAAAGGAAGAGGAGAAAAGTTTCAAAAGTGCTGAAAAACAAAACATGAGACTTACCGATTCAATATATTCCCCAAATCCAATTATCTTTAAATTTCTGATAATAGTCTAGCTATTATCAGATAACCATCTGTACATAGACAAAAGCCCTAGGATAGCATAATCTTCAGTGAAATGTTTTTTTGTTTTTTAAAATAAACTCTATGCCCAAGGTGGGGCTCAAACTCACTACCCCAAGATCAAGGTCTGCATGCTCTACCAACTGAGCCAGCCAGGCCTAATAAAATGTTTTTATGATGAAAATAATCATTCAGGGATGCCTGGGTGGCTCAGTGGGTTAAAGCCTTTGCCTTCAGCTCAGGTCATGATCTCAGGGTCCTGGGATCGAGCCCCACATCGGTCTCTCTGCTCAGCAGGGAGCCTGCTCCCCCAACTTCTCTCTGCCTGCCTCTCTGCCTACTTGTGATCTCTGTCAAATAAATAAATAAAACCTTTAAAAGATAATAATCATTCATATATATATACATACATATACATATGCATTATATATATATATCCATGTGATAAAGGATTTTCACTCAAGACAGAAGGAACACAGCCCATTTATCTCTAACCCTCACCAATACAGCATCAAAATGTTAGTAAAGATATTTAAGTATAAAACAACAACGAAAAAAGAGGCAAGCCATCAATGGGTAGAGATATCAAAAATCTTTGGAAGATGGGAGCAGATGGAAGCATCATGACTGAATAATGAAAGAGAATGCAAGAATCAGCAGTTCAGAATACCCAAGTAGTAAATCAGAAGTGGAAAGAGGACTCCCACCCAGGTTCAGAACTCAAAACACAGCAGGGTGCTTGCACACGGTAAAATGGAGAGAACAAGAGAATGAAGAGAGGGAAGGGAAGCTGGTGAAAGATGCAGAGAACCATTAAATTTCCCCCCTCTTCTACTCCACATCCAAAGCTTCTGCCAGACTTTTCACCCCAAACAAAAAATAGAAGTGTTTTCTCAAGAAATTTAAAATGAATCTCATATACATATTTAAGAAGCAGTATGAACAGACAAGTCAAGGATAATCAACCCCGTAAGGAAACCCAGCAGCATGAAAGGCAAACCACTGGGATGACACCATTGTCATGGGAATTTCAATGATGAAGAGAATTTCTTCTAAATGAGAAATAAGAATCTTCAGAGATTCAAAAAGATACTGTGGAGACCTCTGGGTGGCTCAGTCAGTGGAATGTTCCCTTGAGTGTCCGAGTCTTGACTTAGGCTCAAGTCACGATCTCAGTGTTTTAAGATTAACATTGGGCATGGAGCCTGCTTAAGGTTCTCTCTCTCTCTGTATCGGGCCCCCCCATTCTCTCTGTATCTCCAAAAAAAAAAAGAAAAAAAAAGAAAAAGAAAAAGATGAAGAAAGAAAGGAAAAAAAAGATACTGTATCTTGCTTCCATAAAACAGGAACAAGGTGCTATGAAAATGGAACACAGGATGAGAAACACCCCTTCAGATTTAAATACATGACTGCCCCTACCACTCCCCCTGCCAAAAAAACAAAAACAAAACACGCCTCACTCAATGGTTTTCGGATGTTTAAATAACTCAAAGCAATCTCCCAGCCCGTATAACAAATAAAAAAATAAAAGAAAAAAAGGTGAACATCACGGAGGTTCAACTCAGGCAGTGCCACAAAAGACCAAATACATATTCCAGAAACAGAACAAGAGAATAAATTATCAAAGAAAAAAAGAGAATTTCTCAGAGCTGGGAGAAGAGAAGACAGAAGCAATCAGACTCAAAGCCCACTGCTTGGGGAGAAATGGGGTAGGGGGAGGGACCCATGTTCAGACAGATCACTGTTAACTTTTATAGGACCAAAAATTGAAAAAATCTCTTAAAAGTTTTCAGGGACAATGTGGTGGTTCCCCAGAGAGTAAAAATAAAACTACCAAATGATCTATAATCCCACTTCTGGGCACATATCCAAAAGGACTGAAGCACAGTCTCAGAGAAATTTGCACACCCATGTTCACAGCAACATTTCACAACAGCCCAGAGGAGGAAGCAAACCCAAGTGCCCAATGACAGATGAATGGATACATAAAATGTGGTATATACACATACAATCATTATCCAGCCTTTTTTTAAAATAATTTTTTCTTTTGTCAAAAAACATTTTTTAAGATTTTTATTTATTATCTGAGAGAGAGAGAGAGAGAGAGAGAGAATGGGGGTGGAGGGTCAGAGGGAGAAGCAGACTCCCTGCAGAGCAGGGAGCTCAATGTGCGACTCTATCCTGAGACTCAAAGACTGTGACATGAGCAGAAGGCAGTCACTTAACCAATTGAGCCATCCAGGTTCCCCAATTATTATTCAGCCTTAAAAAGGAAATTTTTCGAATCACTGTACTGTATACCTGAAACTAACATAACACTGTATGTTAAACACAGGAGAATTAAAGTTGATAAAAGGAAGGGAGAAGGAGAGTAATTCTGACACAGGCTACAATAGGGATGAACCCTGAGGACACTGTGGTAAGTGAAGTCAGTCAGTCACAAAAAAGACAAATACTTTATGATTCCACTTATGTGAGGTATCTAAACTACTCAAATTCATAGAAACAAAAAGCAGAATTGTGGAGTTGTTTAGGAGGTACAAAGTTTCAGTTTTGCAAGATGAAAAAGCTATGGAGTCCCACTGCAACCCAATGTAAATACACCTTAACACCACT
This sequence comes from Mustela nigripes, assembly GCF_022355385.1. Taxonomy (NCBI): domain Eukaryota; kingdom Metazoa; phylum Chordata; class Mammalia; order Carnivora; family Mustelidae; genus Mustela; species Mustela nigripes. The sequence goes on along the minus strand of NC_081563.1, from coordinate 77,097,794 downwards.
GTACATTTAAACTTATTACAAGGGTTGGGCGCCTGGGTGGCTCAGTGGGTTAAGCCGCTGCCTTCGGCTCAGGTCATGATCTCAGGGTCCTGGGATCGAGTCCCACATCGGGCTC
>NC_081563.1:77045100-77097579 GCF_022355385.1 Mustela nigripes | reverse complement strand
TGACCTGAGCCGAAGGCTCAGGTCATGATCTCAGGGTCCTGGGATCGAGTCCCACATCGGGCTCTCTGCTCAGCAGGGAGCCTGCTTCCCTCTCTCTCTCTCTCTGCCTGCCTGTCTACTGTGATCTCTCTCTGTCAAATAAATAAATAAAATCTTTAAAAAAAAATAAATAAAATAAAATAAACTTATTACAAGGGTAAATGTTATGCGTTTTTTTAAGCACAATTTAAAAAATTGTTTAAGCTATTAGGAATAATAATGAGGCTAGAAATAAACAAATTTGAGGCTACACAAATGTAAGAATCCAGGGGTGCTTGGGTGGCTCAGTCGGTTAATCATCTCCTTTGGTTTAGGTCATGATCCCAGGGTCCTGGGACGGAGCCTGCATCAGACTCCCTGCTCAGTAGAGAGCCTGCTTCTGCCTCTCCCTCTGCCCTGCTTGTGCTCTCTCTCTCTGTCTCACTCTATTTCAAATAAATAGATAAAATCTTTTTTAAAAAATTGTTTCTTGAGAGTATTTACTTTCCTCATTATAAGACTTCTATACAATTTTTTTAAACTAAGCACATAATTTTTAAAAACCTAAGCATGTATTACTTTTATATATAACAAGGAAATAAGTACCTTTATTAAGTATATAAACATATCTTTATTAAGCTTTACAGACTGCTCATTATTAATAGATAATCAAACTGGGGCACATGGGTGGCTCAGATGGTTAAGTGGCTACCTTCGGCTCGGGTAATGATCCCAGAGTCCTGGGATCGAGCCCCAAGTCAGGCTCCCTGCTCTACGTGAATCCTGCTTCTCCTTCTCCCTCTACCATTCCTCCTGCTTATACGGGCGTGCTCCCGCTCGCGCTTTCTCTCTCTCTCTCTCTCTTTGTCAAATAAATAAATAAATAAGTCAATTGTAAAAGGTAACAAAATGACATTTAGAAATGAAGATATCTAAGGCAAAACAACTTTACAGAAAATAGTCTAGCAAGTAACAAATAATTATAGCCTTCATAACAGCAGTACTGGTATGTTATGTTCAAACTAGCCAGAATACTAAAAATTTGTAATTCAATAGCGGGGGGAAAGAAAAAGCAGGAACAGCATACAATTTGATTAATTTTATGTTGTGGATTGTAGTTCTAAGAATACTACTAAGCACCCCGGACTTTTAAACACTTTAAGGTTAAGTATTGCTTACTTCCTAAGTCAGATGATCTAGATTTCACAAGTCTGGAAAATTCTCAGCTATTACCTCTTAATATAATGTATTTCCTCAATGCACTCTATTCCATATATTTGCAGTTACAAGCAAAGACTCTAGAGGCGCCTGGGTGGCTCAGTGGGTTAAGCCTCTGCCTTCAGCTCAGGTCATGATCTCAGGGTCCTGGGATCCAGCCCTGCATCAGGCTCTCAGAGAGCCTACTTACCCCTCTCTCTCTCTTTGTCTGCTCTCTGCCCACTTGTGATCTCTTGCTGTCAAATAAATAAATAAAGATAAAATCTTTAAAAAGCAAAGACTCTAGAGCCAAACTGCCTGGACTTACACTTACCTCTCACATGCTAGGTGACTTTGGTCAAGTCACTTAAGCTTTCCTGTATCTCAGTTTCTGTAAAACGTGGGGAATAAAACCTACCCTCAGAGAGTTGTGAGACTTTAAAAAGCTAATACAGGTGAAATGCTTAGAACAGTACCTCTTTCTGCTTTCACATTTTAACTGAGGCCACATTCTTCTAAGGGTGATCAAGAAATGTTTTGGGGGACACCTGGGTGGCTCAGTGTTTGTTAAAGCCTGGGATTGAGCTCCACATCAGGCTCTCTGCTCAGCAGGGAACCTGCTTCCCTTCCTCTCTGCCTGTTTGTGATCTCTGTCAAATAAATAAATAAAATCTTTAATAAAAAATGCTTTGGGGCACCTGGGTGGCTCAGTCAGTTAAGTGTCTGCCTTCAGCTCAGGATGTGATCCTGGGATCCCAGGATTAAGCCCCATATTGGGCTCCCTGCTAAGCAGGGAGTCTGCTTTTCCTGGTGCCTCAGCCCCTCACCAAACCCCCACCCCTGCCTCATGCTCTCCCTCACTCTAAAGTAAGTACTCTTCACTACCAGCCTTTTGCGAGACACGATGTAGAGGTTAAGAGCTTTTACTAGTGTAATACATTGCTAATGTATAGTATGGGGCACATGGCTGGTCTGTAAAGTACACGACCCTTGATCTCACGGTTGAGATAAAGTAAGTTTGAGCTCCACAATGGGCATACAGATTAAAAATAAAATATTTTTTTAAAAAAGAAAATAGAGGGGCGCCTGGGTGGCTCAGTGGGTTAAGCCGCTGCCTTCGGCTCAGGTCATGATCTCAGGGTCCTGGGATCGAGTCCCGCATCGGGCTCTCTGCTCGGCAGGGAGCCTGCTTCCTCCTCTCTCTCTCTCTCTGCCTGGCTCTCTGCCTACTTGTGATTTCTCTCTGTCAAATAAATAAATAAAATCTTTAAAAAAAAAAAAAAAGAAAATAGAGAGGGGTGCCTGGGTGGCTCAGCTGGTTGAGCAACCAAGTCTTCCTTTTGGCTGGGGTCATAGTCTTGGGGCTACATGATCCAGCCCAGCCCAGCATAGGGCTCTGCCCTGGGTGGGAGCCTACTTGAGATTCTCTCCCTATCCCTCTGTCCCTCCTCCTGATTGTGTGCATACACTCTCCCACTCTCTACAATCTTAAAATAAAATAACAGCAGTAATAAAATCCATATTCAACTCATGCTCTAAGCAATGCTTGAAAAGTTACATGGTACTAATACCAATCCAGAGCCTTAAAGAGCACATTCTTCCAGGTGCTTGGCTGGCTCAGTCAGCTGGGCATCTTCCTTCGGCTCAGGTCATGACCCTAGGGTCCTGGGATCAAGTCCCAAGTTGGGAATCCCTGCTCAGCAGGGAGTCTGCCTTCTCCCCTTCCTAGTACCCCCATCTGGTTCCCGCTCTCTCCCTCTTACTCTCTCAAATGAATATTTAACATCTTTAAGAAAAAAAAAAAAGAGCATATTCTTTCACAAATATCCGCTTCAAACACTGGTCCCCACTTGACTGAGAAACAAAGAATACTTTTCCCTTCACTAAACTCACAGAAACAACACTTGGCTCTCTCATACTCCCTTCCAATTCTTGGTTCTTTCAGAATAAAATAAAAGTTCTCTCTTCTTCCAAATCAACTCTGCTGAACTACAATATTAGTGGCATTTGCTTAAGATTTCTGAAACAATAACAGATATGCAAAGTTCATAATCGTTGAACTTAACAATTTATTCAATTATTAAATTGATACTTATAACATTTTTTATTATAATAGTTGGATAACTAGGCACTGACCACACCCAGTTCCAGTAATAGAAAGATGTAACTGATGGGAATACCAATTAATCTGGCTCCGAAGCTAGCATCTGATTTGGAACATTCATGCATGATGCCCCCAGGTCTTTCCAACTAATTCTAATCAATATCTGCTTGCCTTACAAAACAAAACAAAGAAAAATTAATCTCCCAAAGGTTGGAAGCTATAGCCCTAGATTATATTATAAAAACGAATCAATTAAGTCACAGATTTTGTGAATTTGTAAGATTCACCAGATCTGAAAATAATTCAGATTTTTTTTTTTTTTTTAGATTTTATGTATTTATTTGACAGAGATCACACAGGAAGACGGGGGGGGGGGGGAGCAGGCTCCCTGCTAAGCAGAGAACCCGATGCAGGGCTGGACCCCTGAGATCATGACCTGAGCCGAAAGCAGAGGCTTAACCCACTGAGCCACCCAGGCACCCCCAGATCTTATTCTAATTCAAATGCACAGCTAAAAATTTCAAGCTTAGGGCAATGGTACCACTTGTCAGTCCCTCCCCTCACCTTCAATAAGGAAAAGGTAGGTCATGAAATGAAAATAACTTTGTCGACAGAGGGCTTTTGCTTCAGCTACTGTTTTAATGAGGAAAAAAACCAATCACTCTTTGGATATATATAGCAGGGGCTAAAAATTATACTACATGCATGTCTGAACTGTGAATATGCATTCAGGTTATATCATATTGTCAACTCTGACAGCAATGCTCTTCACCAAAATCAATGATCTTTAAGATATGCAAGAAAATATCTGCCACAGATTTTACATCCAGCAAAATGATTTCAAGCATAAAAGAGAGTAAACAAACTCTTATGAACCTGTAAGGACTCAGGGAATATTGTTGCCATGAGAACTTCCAGAGGAACCTGACTTGAGATCATGATAGAAGAATGTTAGGAGTAAGGAGGAGGACAAGAAAGAAGAGAAAAGGGTCTCCTGAGGGCAAAGAGCCAGACTGTTGGGTGAATGACCTTGGGAATGGCAGAAACCTCACTCCCAGTGGCCATTGTTGCCATTAGCTCAGATCCATGAAGCTCTGCCTGCCATCCTGAGTTGTCAAAATCTAGAAGTGCCAGACTCTCTGGTACTCACCCAGGATCTGTTTATTATGGGTCACAGAATCTGCAGAATACCCTCTTCTTTTAAATCACTACTATTCCCCTCACAACTTCTTTTACATAAAAAAAAAAAGTTATGAGTTTTAGCACAAAATAGACTTGAATCAAAGGCCAGCTCAGCCACTTACTGTGTGACTCTGTAGGACTCTGACCTAATAATTTAATTTCTAAAGCTGTGACAGATTCATTTAAAAGACAGAGTAATAAAAACACCTACATTACAGAGTTGTCATAGTAAATGAATGAGAAGTGCAGGTTAACTGTGTAGGTCAGTGCTGGGCATAAAGTAAGTGCTTTAAAAGTATTAGTTATCATTACCATTACAACCCATAAATCAAACTGGTCTACCATAACCAACCTTAAGCATAAATAAAATCAGATGTAATCTAATAGTAAAATAAAGTTATAATTTACATTCCAGATCAACCATCCATATATAAATTGTCAGAGAAGAAAATATCTGATGTTTATCGGATGATTATCCTATGAATAACATTTTGAACTCTGAAGTTTTTCCAACGAGGCTCAACTATACTTAAATATTCATTAAAGGCTTTTTCACCGCTGAAATACTTTGTGACTTCTGAAACCAACAAACCAGGAAAAAAAATTTAACTGGTTGTTACCAGAACGCTTTAGTTGATTATAATGCAGCAAAATCACTGCATTAATCTCAATTACATTCTCTTACATATAAACTCCCTGTCAGACACATGAAGGGAAACCACCAATATTAGATGTCTTGATTGTATTTAAGAAAAAAAAGTTAATTCATGATAAGAACCTCAGATTAGAGTCCAATCCATAAAGTTCCATTCTGCCATCCAACTTATTCCCACTGGTGGAGACCCAGAGTTGTTGCTGTTGTGGTTGCATATAATAAAATGCACCCAGGATGCCTGGGTGGCTCACTTGTTTAAGCGATTGCCTTCAGCTCAGGTCATGATACCAGCTTCTGGGATTGAGCCCTGCATGAGGCTCCCTGCTCAGTGGAGAGCTTGTTTCTCCCTCTCCCTCTGCTGCTCTCCCTGCTTGTGCCCGCACACGAGCGCTCTTTTCTCTCGCTGTCTCTGTCAAATAAATAAATAAAATATTTAAAAAAAAAAAAAAAAGTTCCTTCACACCCCTTTGAAAACCAACCTCCCCTGAACTTCCAGACTTAGACAACCATTAATGTGCTGCCCATAGAGTAGTTTTGCCTCTTCCAGAATTTAATGTAAATGGAATATATAGTCTGTACCCCTTTCTGCTGGCTTCTTTCACTTAACATAATGTCTCCAAAATCCATCCACATTGTGTTTATCATCAGTTTATTCCTCTTCACTGCTTCCATGGCCTTTGAAAATGTGGGGTCCTAACAGAATTGAAAGAAGACTGAGAGGCAAAAGCTAAGTAGAGCAGTTTAGGCCTAGAAAGCATATATCACTAGCTACTTCCACTTGTCCATTAACAGTTTAATATTTTAAGATAAAAGAATTATTTCCCCTTGACTATCCTAATACTAAATTTTTAAGCTAATGCTGCTGAAATCAGAGGAAGTTCATGTCCTATCTTTATTTGACTATGTAGAGGATGAAATAGGGGCTAACTGTACCTTGAACTTTGTCATGATCTGTGCTTGACTGTTTTACTACAACACTGAATTCAAACATATTGACAGATAAGACCTTTTTAACTTTAGCAAAAAGCAGCCCAGAACTCAAATACATGCCCTTCCTAATCCCAACAATTTTCCAACTGGAAATAACAACAGAAATGCAGAGCTACACGACTTACTTCTAGTTGTTCTCTGTCCTCACCTCCCTACCAAATACAAGGTTCCAGGTTACAAAAAGCAAATTACCAAAAGAAAAAAAAATCAGACAGCAGAAAGTTTCTGGAGACTTTACAAGTGGATTTTATTGATAGGTTTGATTATCTTTAGTGCCATGTTAATGAGTAGTTAGTAAAGTGGTACAGAACACAGCTCTAATACACCATCATAGTCCTAACACCCACATAAGTGAATTTACGTCACCCTAAAGGAACATCATACATAGTATGACCAACATATCTAGAATACTTCATAAGGGGAATGTTCCTTAGGCTATAATATATAACTATATCACCACAATAATCACCAAAACAACTCAGATACTGATGTCTTTTTTAGAATTAGCTACTCATTCTTCAGTCTGGTCCTAAAAAGGAGGCTTCTCAAGTTAAAGCACTTTGTTGCACTTAACATTACCAATAACTCCTCCCCTTTCCTGAAAATCTTTCCACTTCTGCTGACTTTCAAAACACAAAACTCAGAGTTATTCAGGCCCATTCTTTTTCCTACAACCTCCAAAATTCAAGAAAAGTGCACTCCCCAAAATGGTAATTAGCCTCAACCCAAAACACAGTATTCTACCCTTTGATCCATTCGTATTGCTTCAACTATCATTTTTTCTAATTTCTATAAATTTTTTAGATGATTTTATTTATTTATTTGACAGAGAGAGACAGAGCACAAGCAGGGGGAGCAGCAGGCAAAGGGTGAGGGAGAAGAAAGCTCCCTGCCGAACACAGAGCTGGGATCACGACCTGAGCCAAAGGCACACTAAACCAACTGAGCCACCCAGGTGCCTCTTAAAGTATTTTCTTTAGTAACCTCTACCCCCAACGTGGAGCTCGAGCTTAAAACCCCCAAAATAAAAAAGTCACACTTTATACTAACTAAGCCAGACAGGTGCCCCATTAGCCATCAATTCTACGTTGACTTCTCAGATTTTTAATCATTAAGCTTGTCTGCTCTAGGTATCTCTTCAAACAGAACATAACCAAAATCTTCACCTCTGCCCCCAAACCACCTTCGTATTCTAATCTATTTGCATTCACTACCTATTAATCCATCTATCCATAATCCTTCTTCTAGTAACTCAGGTTAATCTTTTACATAAATCCAATCACTACACACCAATCAATGTTCCATCAAATCTCCCTTTTAAGTGTCTCTTTTACCCTACAGCCAATCCTGAGCATCACCATCTACTGTCTGGATTATCTAACTGCCTCCTAGTAGGTCTCCCTGACTTCAGTCTCCCCTTCCTTCAGGCCACCCTGCAGATTTATCACCTGCTTCATTTCCCTAAAACATACCTGAAGTATCCCAAAAAGCAGCAGTGGCCTTCCACTCCCCAAGTGACACAGTACAAAATGTATAGTCTGAAACATTCCCCTATAACCTGCCCTGCCTAGGCCTTAGACCAGCCAAGTACATCATTCTCATTCCCACCTTAATCAATCTGCTCTACCTTCTTTACGTGAACTAACTAAATCATTCAAGGCACCTAAGAAAAAATAATCTCCTCTTTGTCACCATCACCAACCCTTCATACCAGCCTCTCGGCACCCCTATATATAGTCATCCATACTCCTTTGGACATTTTTGCCTTCCTTATCCTTCCTACCCTAACTTGTGACTGTGACACCTAGCACGTATTAAGTAAAGTACACATTAAGTTAAAAGATACGTCTTTAAGGGGTGCCTGGTTGGCTCAGTAGGTTAAGCCTCTGCCTTCGGCTCAGGTCATGGTCCCAGGGTCCTGGGATCGAGCCCCGCATCAGGTTCTCTGCTCAGCAGGGAGCCTGCTCCCTCCCTCCCCCGCTCCCTCTGCCTGTCTCTCTGCCTACTTGTGATCTCTGTTTGTCAAATAAATAAAATCTATAAAAAAAAATAAATATTCAAGAAAGAGTATCTTAAAAAAAAAAAAAAGATTTCATTTATTTATTTGACAGAGATCACAAGTAGGCAGAGAGACAGGCAGAGAGAGAGGAGGAAGCAGGCTCCCTGCTGAGCAGAGAGCCCGATGCAGGGCTCAATCCCAGGATCCTGGGATCATGACCTAAGCTGAAGGCAGAGGCTTAACCCACTGAGCCACCCAGGCGCCCCCAAGAAAGAGTATCTTAACCATTACGAAACTCACAAAAATAATTGGCAGAGACCCAAAAACCCTACTGGTACACTGATTAACCTCTGTCATGTACTGTAACACATATTAAGTAAAAGAAGTTTTTATTTCCAGCAATCTTTTAAAATGTTTAAAGTCATTTTATTAATTATTTTTATGATTCCTATCTTTTATTGCTTTTACTTTCCAAATCAACCACCATTTCCAGGAACAGGCAATTCTACCATGGTCACTAAGTTTCTCCTCAAGGGCTTTGCTCATACATGGGAGCTGAGGTTTGTACATAGCATGTTACTCCTACTGATGTACTTGGCCACCCTGTTAGGAAATCTCTTATCACTTCCACCACAACACACCAGAACCTCCACACATTCGTGTACTTCATCCTCAGGAATCTGTCCATCTTAGACATGAGCTGTATTTTTGCCACTGTCTCCAATGCCTGTATAAACTCTCTGACAAGGCAGTCATTTCAGTGGTGATTTCCAGCAAATTCTACCTTTAAGGTTTCGCACTTAAAACACCCAAACATGCCCACTTACTGCAGACGGGGACATACTAAGGAATTTATCACTTGGTTTGTATCCAAATGCTCTACATTAAAGCACCCACAACTCCCACCTCAGTCTTGCCCAATAAGCCCTGCTGGAGAACTTCTTTGGCTCTAGACCGCATCCATTCAGTTGAACTCTTTCTAGGGGTATTTGGGCTCAGAGTTAAGGAAAAGAGCAAGCCTAAACGGAGCAAAGACAAGAATGTATAGAGGAAAATATATACAAAGTATTGTTCACCTTAAGAATAAAGCAATCACCCCCTATATTACTATTCAAGTACGACCATTCCAAACATTTACTTCAATCCAAATTATTTTTGAAGTTATTTCAAAACTACCTTTAGGTTAAAAATGGGGTTGGGGGGTGGTTTTTGTTTTTTTTTTTAAAGATTTTATTTATTTATTTGACAGCGAGAGATCACAAGTAGGCAGAGAGGCAGGCAGAGAGAGAGGAAGGGAAGGAAGCAGGCTCCCTGCTGAGCAGAGAGCCCGATGCGGGACTCGATCCCAGGACCCTGAGATCATGACCTGAGCCGAAGGCAGCGGCTTAACCCACTGAGCCACCCAGGCGCCCCTGGGGGGTGTTTGTTTTTTAAAGGTTTTCTTTTTAAGCAATCTCCACACCCAACATAGGGTTTGAACCCACAACCCTGAGATCAAGAATCAAATGCTACTCAAGCAGCCAGGCGCCCCTGAAGTGGCTGTGTCATTTTATAGACACACCATGTAATTAATCCCTATAAACTCTTAAAACACAATTAACAGAAACACCAGCATTCTAATGGCAAAGAAAATCTGTTACTTATGCCTACAGGATTTTGTCATTAAGGGAAAAAAACAAAATGTGGGACGCCTGGCTGGCTCAGTCAATGGAACTTGCTACTCTTGATCTGGGGCTTCTAAGTTCCAGCCCCATGTTGGGGGTAGAGATTACATAAAAATAAAATTAAAAAAAAAAAAAAAAAAAAACAGGAAAAGAGAAAACAACAAATGGAGAGAATTCAAATGGCCGCTAAACAAACATATGAGAATGCTCACCCTCACTAATAATAGGAAAATGCAAATTTACTAATAGGAAAATGCAAAATTAAAGTCACAAGGAAACAGGGTTTCTCTCATCAGATTGATGAAAAATAAATTCTCAATACCAAATGCAGACAAGGACACAGAGCTGTGCTGTCTGATACAGCCCACAGTGGCTAGTAAGAATTTGAAACATGGCTAATCCAAACTGAGATATGCTGGTTAGTACAAAACCCATACCGTATTTCAAAGAATTTAATCTAAAAAAGTCCAAAAACACCTCATTAATTTTTACTGCTTACATACTGAAATGGTTTCTTTAATATACTAGATAAGACATACTATTAAAATTACCTTCACCTGCTCCTTTTTATTAAAGTGACTACTAGAAAATTTTAAGTTATGCTTGTAGGCACACTCTCTCTGACAAAATCTTAAAAAAATAAAAAAAAAAGAAAAAGAAAATTTTAAGTTACATGTTTGGCCAATGTTGTATTTATGTAAGACAGTCTGATATTGATCTAGAACAACAGAAACTTTTGTATACCATTGGTGGGAGCATGAACTGCTACAGCCACTTTGGAGAGAATCTGGAAATACCTTCATAGATTGTACAATGAGAAAGGCCTACAATTCAGCAATTATACCCCTAAGTATGTGCTCTGGAGAAATTCTCACACATATGAATATATCAAAAGACATGTAAAGTACATTTTAATATTATCGTTTACAGTCACAAAAATAATCCAAATGTCCATCCAAAGAGACTAGACTAAATGTGCTATAATATGTATCCAATACATACTGGATACTATTACAAAGAGTGGTAAAGAGCAACAAGGAAGAACTTCGCAAAAATGTTAAGCGAAAAAAGCAAATTTTATGAAAAGACATTCCATATACAATCATACACAAAAACTATAAAATCTCTTTAAGAGATTGATGTAAGAGTAGTATATGCTATTTAGACACAGATACATACACAGAGATCATATACATGAGAGAAGGCACAAAATCAGGACAGTGGGAAAAGAAAGGATGAAATCGGGAGAAGGGGGTGGGATTATGGACATTGGGGAGGGTATGGGCTTTGGTGAGTGCTGTGAAGTGTGTAAACCTGGTGATTCACAGACCTGTACCCCTGGGGATAAAAATATATGTTTATAAAAAATAAAAAATTTAAAAGAAAGGATGAAATCTACAAGGGCAACAGGACAGTTTCAAGTATGCTGGAATGTCCTATATCCTAAACTAAGCTGGGTAGTGGGTACTTCGGTGTTCATTTTGCTTTACAAATTTTTTAATCTGAAATATCTCTGTGCTTTTAACACATAATTTTATGAACCACGTACAGTACCATACTTTATAGTTTGAGAGATATAAGCAAAAACTTCACAATTTGCACCATGTTAGATGCAGTTATACCTTGAACAACATCAGGGTGCAGAAACTATACATAAAAACCAATTATATGATTACCAAATATATAAACACCAATATTATACCTCTACTACCATTACAATGAGAATAAGGAGACACTATATACAAACATACTATATCAGGGCTCAGCAAAACTTTTCTTTAAAGAACCAAAAAGTAAGTATTGGGGGCTGTGCAGGGCCATATGATTTCTTTTGCAACTACCCAACCTGCCAAATCAGTGGGAAAGCAGCCACAGGGACCCCTGGGTGGCTCAGTTGGTTGAAGGTCTGCCTTGGGCTCAGGATCAATTCCCACATCAGGCTCTTTGCTCAGCAGGGAACCTGCTTCTCCCTCTGCCTCTGCCTGCTGGTTCCCCTGCTTGTGTTCACTCTCTCTCTCTGACAAATAAAATCTTTAAAAGGGAGGAAAAAAATAAAAGGAAAGCAGTCACACACATTATGTGAATAAGCATAACTGTATTCTAATAAAACTTTATTTACAAAGCAGGTGGAAGACAAAATTTGCCCAATCAGCCATAGCTAGGTGACCCCTGATAGATCCATATTCAAAAAAGAAATCACAGAATGCCTAGATAGTTCAGATGATATATAGCATGTGACTCTTTTTTTTTTTTTTTTTTTTTTTTTAAGATTTTATTTATTTACTTGAGAGAGAGACAGTGAGAGAGAGCATGAGCGAGGAGAAGGTCAGAGAGCGAAGCAGACTCCCCATGAGCTGGGAGCCCGATGTGGGACTCGATCCCGGGACTCCGGGCTCATGACCTGAGCTGAAGGCAGTCGTCCAACCAACTGAGCCACCCAGGCGTCCCAAGCATGTGACTCTTGATGACAGGGAGGTGGGTGCGAGCCCCACACTGGGTGGAGAAATTACTTTAAAAATAAAATATTAGGGGCGCCTGGGTGGCTCAGTGGATTAAGCCGCTGCCTTCGGCTCAGGTCATGATCTCAGGGTCCTGGGATCGAGCCCCACATCGGGCTCTTTGCTCAGCGGGAGCCTGCTTCTCTCTCTCTCTCTGCCTGACTCTCCGCCTACTTGTGATCTCTCTCTCTGTCAAATAAATAAATAAATAAAATCTTAAAAAAAAAAAAAAAAAAAAAAAAAAAAAAAAAATTAAAAAAAAAAAAAAAAGAAATCACTAAATCCATTAAGTAAAATTCTGAAGGAGAAATGGATTTGCATGGTAACAAATATGCCACAATTTACCTGATAATCACTAAAGAGAAAATGTTCCTTGTTCATGGGGACATCTAGCAATCACCAACTTCACCTGTGATCAAATTTAGCCCGACTAACCGTGTGACAGGCATTTTGTGCCTTCTGACATGATGTAATATGAAGCAGCATCAACTATGAAGTATCCTGGCCAAAATGTTTAACCTGAATTTAACTCAAGTCTTTAGCTCTAATTTAACAGCTTACGGAAGACAAAGGAGTAAGTTTTTAAAAGATCTCAAAGAAACAACCAGACAAATTCTGAATACAGGGTATATTACAAGATTATCAGTCTCTTCAAAAAGAGGGTCACTTTTTAAGTAGGTGTTTAAATTTAAAAGAGAATTGAGACACAAGAGTAAATGTAGTATAATAGTGCACAATCCTTCAGTGGACCCTGGTGTGGAAGGGAAAAGCTATATAAGTCATTTTTGACCTAACTGGGAAAATCTACTTATGGATTGGGGATTAGATGACTTCTGGGGATTAGATAATTGTGTTACATAAGATAAGAGTATTGTAGGTAGGAAGAAAATGTCATTTTAGGGGGAGATTCATATTTAAGAATTTAGAGATGAAGTATCAGGAGAAAAAAATAATCTATTTTTAAATGGTTCAGCAAAGCAAATATATATATTTGATTATATAAAGCAAATATGGTAAAAAAGTATAAATACTGTTGAATTTAAGTGGTGGGTATATAGGTACTCAGTATACTATTAAAATGCTCTGTAAGGGGGAGCCTGGGTGGCTCAGTGGGTTAAGCCTCTGCCTTCAGCTCAGGTCATGATCTCAGGAGCCTGAGATCAAGCCCCACATCGGGTTCTCTGCTCAGCAGGAAGCCTGCTTCCCCCTCTTTCTCTGCCTGCTTCTCTGCCTACTTGTGATCTCTCTCTCTCTCTGTGTCAAATAAATAAATAAATAATCTTTTAAAAAATAAAATAAATATAAACATATATTATCATTCACTTTACAAATGAGAAAACCTGAGGTTTAGAGACAGTTAAGTAACTTGCTTCAAGTTACCCATTACGGAGTAGCAGGAGAAGAATTCAAATCCATATAGTCTGGCTTTAGTGTCAACACTCCCAATCATCACCCTCCTTTTTGCAGCTTTTTCCAGAAATATGCGCCATTACAAATATAAAGTCTTCTTATATTTAATATACACTTAAAAACACACAAGTAAACTACGCTAAGCACCCTACAGCATTACCTAAATGCATCAAGCAGCAAAAATTCAGAAATATCTAAATTTGTTGGTAAGGAGCCTCATGCATGTTTGTGAACAAGTCATTCTCACATCTATGGGTATAGAATGGTTTCCATTCATATGTGACTAAGAAGGATTTTATTATTAATAAAGCATTACTCTGAAATAATAGAGTTACAGCCTAAACACATATTTTCCTAATGTCATGACCATTTGGCCGACTTCTCTGACCACTTTTCATTTGGTATACTCCTGAAGCTACTGCTATATAGCATCTCCCAAACTGTTAGCAAAAATATCTGACAACGAATTAAATCTCAGACTTATCTTTGTTAGATTGTTTTCAGTCCTCGTAAAAATGCAGAGTCAATGTTATTCCAGCTATCGCTCTAAAATTAACTATGCATCGCTTCTCTTTCCTATTCAGAATATACCTTACACTGGACTCCATAATTTACCCATGCAATATATGCCTGAACAGAAACAAAAGACCCACCTACAAGAATTCCAGTCTGCAGGGTGATCAGAAAGTCCTAAAATACAGATATTACTTTAACATTCTGTACTGGAATATCAATAAATCATTTATTGTCTGTGCATCTGTGCTTCCAGACCTGGTGGCCACCCTGTAGTTAAATAAGTATCAAGAAATCACAGAGAGGGGTGCCTGGGTGGCTCAGTGGGTTGGATTTCTGCTTCAGCTCAGGTCATGATCTTAGGGTCCTGGGATAGAGCCCTGCTTCGGGCTCTCTGTTCAGCAGGAAGCCTGCTTCCCCGCCCCTCTCTGCCTGCCTCTCTGCCTACTTGTGATCTGTCAAATAAATAAAATCTTAAAAAAAAAAAAAAGAAAGAAAAGAAATCACAGAGGTAGAAAAGGCAACACAAACAAAAAGCACAAGAGAAGAGCAAATACAATGACTAAAACACAAACTTATCGCTGAGAAAAAGACTCAAGATGTTGGATAAGAGCAATAACGCAATCTAAATCCTCACTAATCCTCCCAAACTTCTACTTCCCTCACAAAGCAGAGTTAGAGGCATAGAACAAAAAAAGACTATAACTGAAAACTATTATATATTAAGGCAAAAGTTACCATTTCACTTTCACATTTTGCTCCAAAACACTTGAGAACAGAAGAATAGCAAGAAATTAAACTCCGTTTCCTTACATTTAGGACCTACAACCAACCACAAAGCTTTAATAAAATTCTGTACTATAGAAATGAAACCAGTTACAAGAAATAATTTAAGACATCAAGTAAGGCTTTGTTTTGTTTTCTAATCTAAAATGCTGTACAGCTTGGTGAACCTGGTCTGACAGCACTAAATTTAATATATATTCAAAAAGTTCAAGTTCTGGGACGCCTGTGTGGCTCAGTCAGTTGAGCGAATGACTCTTGGGTTTTGGCTCTGGTCATGATCTCAGGGTCCTGGGAGCAAGCCCCATGATGGGGGCTCAGGCTCTGGACGCTGCTTGGAGTCTGCCTGAGATGCTTTCCCTCTCCCTCTGCCCCTCCCCAACTCACACTCTCTAAAATAAACAAAATCTTAAAAAAATAAATAAATAAATAACAGTTCAAATTCTTCATCACATCAGCATTTTGATAAAAAAGTGATAAATAAGTCACACACAAAAAAATATTAAAAGTGAAACTAGTAATTTAAAGGCTTCATTTGGGTCCTAAAAATGAAGTCTCTTAGGTCATGAATGGAACCAGTGTTCATTTTTATATCAAGGAAGGCCCTGAAATACACACAAGTTGATTTGCTTTAAGATAAAAAAAAACTCAATTCACTGCAGCAAGCAAGATCACATGAGAGTCTGACTCAATGCCTCACAAATGAAAAAAAAGACCATTATGTATTAAGATAAAAACAAAGATCAAAGATCTCTCATGCTTATCTTAAATGTGCAATGTTTGTGTAAACTCAGGAAGAGATATTTTTACCAAACTGGATCATCACTAGAAAAGGTACATAACACACAGTAGAAAAATAAGTATCTGCTTCGTATCGTGCAGTAAGACACCCTCATGCAGAAATTTACAACGCAGGAGAAACAAAGGCACAACTTCAAGTTACACACCAGCCCCAGAATTAAGGGAAGCGGTAACAAATATTATACAGACCAATTTTAGCATAATAAACTCGGACAGACTGGCTCCTTCAGCTATCTTCAACAGAACTGTCAAATAACCAGAAAACAGAAGTAGCAGTCACAAATCAGTGACAGTATTTCCAGACACTAATGGCTATTCACTAATCTTTCAGTTATACTCACAAACACACACAGCAACAGCGTTTTTGCTAAACACAAATGACAACATACATTTTATATGTGTATAAAACCTATCGCTGAGGGGCGCCTGGGTGGCTCAGTTGGTTGGACAACTGCCTTCGGCTCAGGTCATGATCCTGGAGTCCTGGGATCGAGTCCCGCATCGGGCTCCCAGCATCATGGGGAGTCTGCTTCTCCCTCTGACCTTCTCAGCGCTCATGTTCTCTCTCACTGTCTCTCTCTCAAATAAATAAATAAAATTCTTTAAAAAAAAAAAAAAAAAGAAAAAAAAAATAAAACCTATCGCTGAGAAAAAGACTCAAGATGTTGGATAACATCTTCCCAAGTTACATAAACCAGTCTTTCTGTTAAAAAGTCCTGTTTACCCTGCTCCCATTATCCTACCTTCTCCCATTTTCCCATCTAGGAACTCATCTATCCAAGCATGGGCAGTAAATGGGAAACAACTGAAGGCCCTAGCTTTCCTCATGCCTCATACAGGGACTGCTTTTCTCTCTTTGGCTCACCTTTTAATCTTAGGTACAATTATTTCCCCCTTCCTACTTCCGCTTTCCATGTATCACTTTTTTGTCTAGTTACAGAAAAACTCTTCTTCCCTCTTTTATTTTTCTTCCCTCTCTTTTGTTAAAAATGGGGTAATGCTGGGGGCGCCTGGGTGTCTCAGTTGTTAAGTGCCTCTCTTCAGCTCAGGTCGTGATCCCCAGGTCCTAGGTTCGAGCCCCACATCAGGCTCCCTGCTCTGCAGAAGCCTGCTTCTCCCTCTCCCTCTCCCCAATGGTTGTGTTCCCTCTTTCACTGTCTGTCAAATAAATACATAAAACTGTAAAAAAAAAAAAAAAAGAAAAAAATAGTAATACTCTTTGTGTCTGCGTGGCTCAGTCATTAAGTGTCTGACTCTTGATCTCAAGGCTATGAGTTCAAGCCCCACACTGGGCAGGGAGAGCCTACTTAAAAATAAATAAATAGTAAAGCTCTAGGATCTCCCAACTGACTCAGACAGTGAAGCACATGACTGTTGAGCTCAGGGTAGTGAGTTCATGCCCCAAGTTGCATGTAAAACTTACTTTAAAAAAAAAAAAAAAAAAGTAAAACTCTAATCACAGCATCTAAGTGTAGCATAGAAAACACCATACATCCCAAACTGTCCACTCCTGATTTCAGTCATACATAAAGGGAGCACAGCTGTAATGTAAACTGAGGCAGTGTGTTTGCTATCAGAATATAAAACCTATGAGGGCAAGGATTTTTGTCTGTTTTGTTCATTCATCAGCCATGAATGGTGCCTTGCATGTTAGAAGGCACTCAAGGAATGCCAAAATAATGGCTGAGGATGGGGTGGCTACAGACTAAATACTATTACTCTTAAATACGTGGAATTCTTTATTTCTCAGTGGGCTGGTAGCCTAAGTACCAGTTGCTCATATCTGAACTTGATCATTTAGAGTTGCTTTGAGTTCATTATTTCCTCTTTGTAAGGGACAAAGAAGAAGAGTCACCTGTATTTTATAGATAATACCAGTTCATTAACTCAGAATTGAATGCTTTAATGAGAAGAGGGGAAAAAGAAACATTCATTCCCAAGAGAGGGTAAGTATCCATAATGGTAAGGACATTCCTAGATTCCCCTACTTCTAGGGACACCTATTAACTATCCCTTTTCCATGTTAAGAGTACACTTATACATACCTACACCAAGAAAATAAAATGCAGTTAGACTTAAGAATCACTGACATTACTCTCAAGGTTTAAAGTGTTTTGAAATCCTTCAGCACTTCACAAATTACTCTTTTATCAAAACTGCTTCTCAGGTCTACACTATTTATAAAAAAAAAAAAAAAAACCTATTCACTTCGTTTCTTTTTATATTACACACTTGATTATACCTAATAATAACCACATTTAAAAAATAGTTTCCCACAAAGGAAAAGATTTTTCATATTTCTGGCACACAAATGCACTAAAGCTACACAACCTATTTTGAAGTGGGGGCCACTCTATGTAGACAAAAAGCACAGCAACAGTACACAGAGGTCTTATCCTGACTATACCCCTGCCAATAATTGGTCCCATCTCTAAAATTGAGACAAGTTCCTTCAAAGTCTTCCAAGGTTCATCTCTTTCTCTCCTCTAAATATCAGGCCATGGGGGCGCCTGGGTGGCTCAGTGGGTTAAGCCTCTCTGCCTTCAGCTCAGGTCAGGTTAGGATCCCAGGATCCTGGGATCGAGCCTCAGCCTCTGCTGAGCAGAGAGCCCGCTTCCCTTCATCTCTCTCTGCTTGCCTCTGCCTACTTGTGATCTCTGTTTGTCAAATAAATAAATAAATAAATAAACCCTTTAAAAAATAAATAAATAAGTAAGTATCAGGCCATGTATTTAATCGTCTTCTTTCGTTCAAAGGAAACGTAAAACAAGTTTTCCAACAAGGGTTATGTTTCCAAACTTCGAGGTCTTTAATTTTCAGAAAGATATCAATTTAAAGACAGTAATTTCATACTGGTATTTCAACATACTCAAAAAGAGAGAGAGAGAGAAACCTGAGTCCATTTTTAGTAAATATTAAACGAGTAAATGAAAAAAGTTTCAATTTGGTAAACTGTACTTTAAATGTTACAAACTACATTAAATTTGTCTAAACATATGAATAAGTTAAAATACCACAACTGACTGTTAAACTACTAGGTTCTTTTTTTTAAAGACTTTATTTATTTGACAATGGGAAAGAGTGAGAGAGGGAACACAAGCAGGGGGAGTGGAAGAGGGAAAAACAGGCTTACTGCCAAATGGGAAGCCCGATGTGGGGTCGATCCCAGGACCCTGAGATCCTGAACCCAAGCCAAAGGCAGACACTTAACAACTGAGCTATCCAGGCACCCCTAAACTACTGGGTTCTTAAAGTTAAATAAGTTATAATATACAAAGGGTATCACTATAAAAGGTATATGTCATGCCAAGAAATAAGAAGATATTATAGATGTGGTCACAAGTCAGCTATAGCTAAAAAAAAAAAAATCTTTACTAGAGAACTCTTCTATGTCATGACTTACCATAATTGACAACAAAATGTTTATGTCTGTTATTAACATTAAACTGAAAGGGAGAAATAACACACCCTGAAGTTTGAATGAAAATTAAAAAAAAGAAAAAAAAAAAGAATCAGCTACCTTATGGTATTTGTTTTCTAGGCTGCTAGATGATGCTAAAAACAAAATTTCATGATCTTTATAAAATCTGAGAAATTAAACTTCCGTATATAGACTACATTTATGGAAAAAGTCATCCCATCAAGAATTTAGTAAAGACTTTTTTTATTTTTTATTTTTAAAGATTGTACTTATCTGGGGCACCTGGGTGGCTCAGTGGGTTAAGCCTCTGCCTTCAGCTCAGGTCATGATCTCGGGGTCCTGGGATCGAGCCCCGCATTGGCTCCCAGCTCGGCCTGCTTCCCTTCCTCTCTCTGCCTGCCTCTCTGCTTACCTGTGATCTGTCAAATAAATACAATCTTTAAGGGGAAAAAAAAAAAAAAAAGATTGTATTTATTTGACAGAGAGAGAGAGAGAGAGAGAGATCACAAGTAGGCAGAGGGAGAAGGGGAAGCAGGCTCCCCGCCTAGCTGAGAGCCGATGTGGGGCTGGATCCCAGGACCCTGAGATCATGACCTGAGCCGAAGACAGAGGCTTAACCCACTGAGCCACCCAGGCATCCCTTTTTATCATAATATTGATAATATCATAATATTATTTTATCATAATACTGATAATATCATAATATTGATATCAACTACCTGATCAAATAACTCAGGTTAGTCTAAATGGTGGTTTTCTTTGGGGGAAGGAGAGGATATAGCTTAAACACTGAAAAGTGTAACTCAGGGACACTTGGGTGCCTCAGCTGTCAAGCATCTGCCTTAGGCTCAGTTGGTCCTGAGATCCAGCCCCACACTGAGCTCCCGCTCGCTGCTCAGCGGGAGGCCTGCTTCTCCCTCTCCCACTTCCCTCTGCTCATGTTCCCTGCTCCCTCTCTGTCTCCGTCAAATAAATAAAATCTTTACCCAAAAAATAAATAAATAAATAAAAATAAAGAAACCTGTAACTCAAGTCCAGTTTCCACAAAGAAGTTAAACCACATTAAAATGTTTCATTTGAAAAAAGATTTCAAAATGGCTAATCAAAGATATTAGCATACTTAAATTACTCTAGAAGATCAAGTTATTTTCTTTTAAATCAATGTTTTGTTATAAACAAGTATCATCAACAGAAATAAGGATAAAACAAAGATTATGAAGAACTTTTTTCTTCACCTATACTTGTTAGATCAGTTGCTGGAAGACGACAGACCCTGTCATTTTATAAATTTTAAAGTGAACCAAAAACTATAAAAACCAATATTCCCCAAATCTACCCTATCTCCCTTCACCATTTAGTCTGAGTACAAAACAGTGTAATGGGAAATAGATTACATTTCCAGGGTCTACCTACTATCTGAGAATTTTACCTCATAGACAGTGAATTCCCTTAATCTGCAATACCACTGATATATAAAGTTTATTTCTACCATAAAACTTTAAAGCTACTAAGACATTATTTGGTTTCAACCCAAATTCTGAAATTAGCTAAGAAAAAAATAAGAAGACTCAAATACAATGGCGGAAAAAACACAATGGATATCCAGAAGTACCCATATTCCCCCAAATTATCTTACCACTAACCATAATTTTATATTTTATGTTTAGTATTACTTGAATAAATTTTGTTATTCAAATTCTGGAATTTAGAAAGTTTATTCTAACACTGACACTGTCAGTTGTTTCCCAACTAACTTTTTCTTAAAATCAGTGATCTGTGAAAGGCATAGTTCACAGAAAAAGTATAATACGTTATATTTTAATAAGTTAAATTTATTCACTTTATCTTATGAAAGAGCACTTACATCTTATGAAAGACTACTATGGAGTTAGAATTATACTATTTTACTACTTTTAGCCTAGGTAATGTCACAAGATACTTTAAAATAGTTACATGTAACATACAAGTTTTCATACAATGTAGATAATATGTGTAACTAACACCAATGGGAGGGGATTCACTGTCAGTATCATGTGTAATAAAAGAAATGTTTACCAACTCATTTACAAGGGCAAGTTTAAAAACTGAGCCAATGGCGAAACAATTGGAATGCATCTCCACAATCAGTGAACTACACTATGGCAAATTCTACACTCCCAAGAGTGCCAAGAATCTATCGGCATCAAATTTTAATTCAAAAGACTTCATAAAAAATGTACACGATAGAAAAATAAATTTTCACGAGAAAACCACTTTTTCTGAACTTTTAAACTTGTGAATCGGACATTCTTAGAAGCACAGCTATTTAGACATACCATTCCTTCAGATGATGTAATCTTAAGGGATTTGGTAATTAGAACATGTTAATTACTTACATAAAATAATATTTATTGCCATGACTATCAGACTAACTTTAAAAGCTTTCACCCATTCCTGGGGTCTTCACAGAAATCAGACACCCGGTATGAGAAAACAGGTGTTCAAAGCTTCACTGGTCACTTCTAAGAGAATGATTACAACATAAAGAAATTCAAAGGATAATGTACAAAAACTGGGAGATCTTAACTAACGGGTATGAAAGATCACATAAAAATAGTATTTCATGTTGATAAAGCAACACAGAGAGCAACTGTAGAAACTGTGATTAAGACTTTATGAGAGCAAAACTAAATGAAAGGGAAAAAACACAAACACCATTAAAAGAAAATAACTCAAGAGAGAAATAAAAAAAAGCACAGGAAAGATCAGAATTACCCTGAAAAAAAATGTTGACCAAAAAAACTGTTCTAAATACTAACTTTTAAAAGTTCAACTGAAACAACACATTGCCCATTCGAAAAGCCTACAAAAACATTTCTTTAAAAATTTCCATTTTAATAGTTTAACTTCATATTTTTTAAAGCCTGTATGGAAAAGACTATAATAATTAGGATAACCTGTCTCTATTTAGAAATGCTCTATTAAAAAGGAGGCCAACACTAGGAACTTTGCTATTGCACAACAGAGAAAGTAAATGAAATAATGTCCATTAACATTCAGTGTGGATGGTATGTTTCTCCACCTCCCAGAACATAGGGACTTACACTATCTGACCCGAACAATCTACCACTTCTACATCCGTGCAGTAGCTCAAATAAAATGAGTTCCTGTGTTAATCCCATAATAAACCTCAGTAATTCTCACATCACAGTTGTAAACGTTTGTTAACAGAAAAAGAATGTTTTTCCCAAAATAGCTACATATCACTAAGACTACTCAAATTCCTAAATAATCCTTTTACAAGAGTCCTGCCAACTTTATTTTGATACATTAAACATGTGGAGCCTATTTTAAAAGGTCTTTAACTGTGACTTCATGAAAACAGCTTCCTAGTTAGTTCATAAAATATCTTCTTTTTAAAGTTTTCACGTTGTTTTTAAGCTGACTTGAATAGAGATGAATCTGGGCCAGCTATCAAATGTTTAAGAAGCAGTTTTGCCAAATAAGATGGGCAAATGTTCTAGATCTGCTAAATCCGACATGAGAGGTCAGACAACTTAAAAAACGAAATAACTATTTTCAACATTCACTGAGCCCCTCGTTTTTAAAATTACCTCGGTGTCATTTTCACATCTGACGTTTAAGAATACACCTGGGTTTTTTGTTGTTGTTTTGTTTTTTCTTTTCTTTTCTTTTTTTTTAAGGATATTAGGCTCAGTTTAAAAAAAAAAAAACAAAAAAAACTAATCTGCTGCAAAAAGCTGGTTAGTCTACTCCTGAAGGGTGTCTGAAGATTTGGATTGCTGGCGGTATAAGTTTCATTTAAAAACTTCTCTGTTAAAAAGAATGACATCCGGAAAGGATCGCTCGAGAGAAGAAAGGGAAGAGAAGCCCGGAGTCGGCTAAGAAAAGAAGCGATTTAAAGCCACTAAGAAGGAAGGTGGTGGTGAGACGCACAGACAGAAGATCGAGAAAAGAAGATTTAACAAGGAAGTGAAGTGGAGCGCAGAGGGGGGCAGAAACTGATGAGGAAACAAATGGGAAAGCTAAGGGTTTTCGAATAAGCACGATCCAGGAAGGGATGAGTTAAGGCCTGGGGTAGCCCCGGTGTTTCGGTTTCAAAGAGATGCTCGCGGACTGGAGAAAGGAACGGGGGAAAGCAGTTTACTTTCAGGCGCTGGAGCAAAGTAAAATTCCCTGCCCCGAGCCTCTCCCAGACTCGGCCGAGCGCGGAGGCGGCGGCTGGGGAAGGGGCCTACCCAGGAGCCGGGCCCGGCGTTCTGCTCCCCCAGGCTCCACGGCAGAAGAGGAGAGGATAAGGCAAACAGGGCCCGCGACCGTGGCCCGGTGGCACCCCGAAAACAGTGCGGGGCCTCGGTGGTACCCGCGAGCCGTTTCCCCTGCGGCGGGGCGCCGAGCGGCCTTACCTGGGGCGAGGGAGGGAAGCGAGGTCTAGGGCGTCCGCTCTCGCCCGCCGCAGAGAACCCCTGATGCACTCAGCTCGGGCTTCCGACCGAGGCGCGACCCTGCCTCAGCCGCCGCTTCCCCGTCAGGGTCTCGGCCACCGCCTCCGCCGCCTCCGGAGCTGTTTACACCGTCGGGCCCCGCACGCCGCCGCCGCCGCCGCTGCCGCCTTCTCTCCACCCTAGCGCCGTTGCCGATTCGGCCGCCGCCACCTCCTCCGCCGCAGCCTCGTCTCTCTGGAGCATCTTCCAGCCACCGAACCCTGAGAAACAGAGACTCCAGCCGCGCCGGCAGGAAACTCCCCCGCAACTGCTAGGGGGACCAGGCGGTCAGAGCACCGGCGGCTTTTCCGCCATTGAGCAGCAGCCGCTCCGCTCCTTCTGCAACCCCCTCCCCGCACCCTGTCCTCCCCGCCCCTCGGCGAGCCCCGCCCCCAGCTCCCACCCATTGGGACGGTGCAGCCTCTCACTGCATTCGGTTGGCTAGTCGGCCCATCAATCACCACCCTCCCTCCCACTTCGGCTGCTCTGTACCACGGTACTTAGCTTGCCCCGCCCACAATGCCCCGCCTCTCAGGTCCTAATTTCCCATTGGACATCAGTGACCACCTTCAATTGGCAAGGTCAACTATCCATCAAACACCGCCCACTGAGTGAGACCCAACCCTTCATTACCATTTACTTCACTCAGCCCCGCCTCTGGGCGTTAGGGACCAACCCACCCTAACAGCCATAAGTAGAGATCGCCATCAATCAAATAACGCCCACCTGCACTCCGCCTCGCAAAGACCGAGCCCTAGCGATTCTCTTTTCTTATTGGTCCAAAGGGTGACCCGAACCCTTAATCATTGGCTTTCCGTGCGTGTCCGTCACTGAACCAATTTCCAAGTCCGTCACACTGGCTTTTTTCAAATGAACGCGCAAAAGGCGGGGAAGTATCCAAATAGCGATTGGCTAGTCTTCGAAAACGGTCAAATCCAGAGTGTGTGCGGATCCTTCCCATCCTACGAGAACCATGCCCCTTTATTTTTGACCTCTAAACCATGCGTGAAAGAAGCGCCATAAAGGAGCCAACGCGCTGTCCGGTTATAGGTGTGGAAGCCTAGTCCCACCCGGAGTTACAGGGGGTTGGCTGCTGATTGGCTAACAAAGTCCTGTTAGGCCCTCATTGGAGGACATAAACGTCTCTCTTCGGCGTAGAGCCGGGAAGGGATGGCGCAGGGAAGGATAAGAAGGGGTCCGGGGAGAGGCAGTTGTTTTGCTTCAGCCAACGGGTGGGGCGAACGCGGGAGAGGGAAGCGCCGAACGCAGAGCTCTTGGGGGAGGTGTTGCGGGGAAGGAAAAAGCCCGGATGTGTCTTAACAATGAAATCATCGCCGACCAATCAGAGCTGCTGAGCCAGTCTACCTGCCTGACCTGTCCACAGTAAGGAAGGGAATGAGTTAGTGAGCGGAAAATTGGGGTGTCAGGAGACGGTGGAAAGCGATGTGAGAAAATGGGACAGGTGATCCCTTTAAGAGGACGCTGTGCTGTTGGGGGTTATTTTTATTCTTTCTAGGCCTGCAACGCCTGGCATTCAGCCCTTGACATTTCCGTGTTTTGTTTCTTAGTCAACATTGATTTTTAAAACTCTCGGCCTAGTCTTTGACATTCATTCGTTCGTTCCACAATTACTGAGCGCCTGCTATTTGGCAGGCACTGTTCCTGGAACTGGAGCTACAAAACTAAATTAGGCAATCCCACTACAAGATGGTAGGTGTTACCACTGAAACATGCAATGGACATAAGGGATCGTCCCTGTGGGTAAGTTTATCGAAGAAGGCTTCACAAAGAACAGTATGAGTCTAGAAGGAATCATTCAATAGTCAGAAGAGGGAAGTGGACAGCATTCCGTCAGCAACCGAATTAGACTAACAGGTATTGCAGATTAATTCCCCGCCAAAGAAACAAAACTTTAGTGTAATGAAAGTGTTCTAACACCTTAGGATACTTCCTCCCCCCCACCCCCACCCCGAACGTGCCTTGCTAAAGGAGTTAAATCTTATTCACACCTTTGTGTAAACTGGTTTGGACAGACAAGTTAAGCTAAGACCCTGCAGAGTGCCATTCTTATTAGGGGCTGTGGGTGTTTTAGGAATAAGGGCAAATTTAGGAATTGGCCAGGTCGTGGTGAGGATGGCAGAAATAAAGACTCGATTGTAGTTCAGATTTTTTTCATCTCCGCCCCCAAATTTGCGTAACAAGAGTGGGTTTTTTACAGTAGGGTGGCTGGATCACCAGCGCCATAATCACCCAGGGTGCAGATCCCTGGGTCTACTCACACCTGTAATATCAGGGACTCCTGAAACAAAACTTGGAAAGGTGAATTTCTAAATTCTCCAGATGCGTTTTATTCACACCCATGACTGAGATCCTCTAGTACAGGTAATAGAGATAGCATAGACTAAAACTTAGTTTCCCCGCTTCTTCATGCAGGGAAGAAAAACAATAAAGAAGAAAAACAAGTACGCCCTTTAGACTATGCCTTTCTCCTGTCCCCTTTACTATCAGTATCAGTTCTTAGGAAATATTTCTTAAATGACTTACAGAATACATTCCCTTAAATCACTCTCCTTTGTCTGACACACTTTATATATGGCAAAAGAAGTCTAGGATCCCAGCTTCCAAAATAGCAATCTAAAGATCATAAAAGTGGAGACGTTGTAGGACTTGGTCTTAAGAATTCAGGCAATCTCAGTAGGGCATCAGAGAAGTTTCTTGATCTGCCTGATTTCCTTCTCACTTTCCCTTGGTTGACCCTGAAACTAATACAAAGCACAATCATCTAGGTGGGTTGATGATCGCACATCATTCATTCTTTTAGTCACTAAAAATATAGATATACTGAATACTGGTCTAGGGACTAAGAATACAATAAGGATCAAAACACACTTAGGTTAACTTTAGGTGTTAGGTGTGCTTTATTTGATTTATTTGATTAAAACTCCAAACTAATAAAGAAGGTCCAATAAGATTAGAAATTTAAAAGGTAAATTGGTGTGTGCCATCATAAACATACAATGTATCACAAACATTGACTACCGTCATAGGGGGCTCCATTACTGTGTGAATGCAGCTAGGCTAAGCACTCTGAGTCTTGTTTTATTGTTCAGTAAATAGGACTCACAACATCTTCTGAAGCAAGGTAAAGAGCTTTAGATGCTGTTAATAATGCAAAGCACTTTCCAAAAGATAGTGGAAACAGTACTGAATGTAATATAGAAAAAGTCCTGATTTTTCCAGTGTTGGCTTTCATACTCTGATGTTCCTTTTTATTTTTTTAAGATTTTATTTATTTATTTGAGAGAGAGAGTACACACAATCTCGAGTGAGATAGGGACAGAGGGAGAGAGAGAATCATGGATCCTGATGTGGGGCCCTGTCTCACGATCCTGAGATCATGACCCCAGCTACTGACTGAGCCACCAAGATGCCCCTATTTTTTTTTTTTTAAAGATTTATTTGTTGGGGCACCTGGCTGGCTCAGTGGGTTGATCGGTGGACTCTTGGTTTCTGCTTAGGTCATGATCTCAAGGATCATGAGATTGAGTCCCACACAGGGCTCTGTGCTTAGAGGGGAATCTGCTTGAAGATTCTCTCCCTCTGCCACTCCCCCCGCCATGTGTGCTCTCTCTTTCTCTCAAATAAAATAAATAAATCTTTTCTTTAAAAGATTTATTTATTTGAGGGTGCCTGGGTGGCTCAGCTGAAGATTCTTGGTTTCAACTCAGGTCATGATCTCAAAGGTCCTGACATGAAGCTGAAACCAAGAGTCAGAAACTCAACTGACTGAGCCACCACCTAGGCACTCCTGGTTTTCTTTTTTGAATAAGATATTAGGTATCAATGGTCACCAAGTTTCGGGTGCCTCAGTTTAGCTGGAGTCCTAAACCCACACTTGATAATCTCTGCCTATACTCTGGAGTACTCTGCCTACTTCATATTATAAAGATGAAACAGGATGTGGCATACAATAGTACCTAATACATTGGCTGTCACAGTTGAATCATAATTTGCATATGTCCCATAGAATAAAGTTCACGTATTCATTCAGCATATTTATATGCCTGTTAAGTGCAGGCCATTTTGGTCTCTCTGACAGGGAGCTTGGGTGTCAAACTTCAAGTAGTCCAATTTCTACAGATTGATCCACTCCCCCTCTTAACCACTAGAAATATTCTATTGATAAACCTGTTTTCTTCATAAAAAAATTTTTTTTCACCGTTTCCACTTAAGAAGTACAAATACTTCTTAAGCATTCACTGTGAATCAGGTACTAATGATCAGGTAAATAATAGGCACTGCTGCCTTTGTTAATTAGCTATGATAGGGCGCCTGGGTGGCTCAGTGGGTTAAGCCACTGCCTTCGGCTCAGGTCATGATCTCAGGGTCCTGAGATCGAGTCCCGCATCGGGCTCTCTGCTCAGCAGGAGTCTGCTTCCCTTCCCCTCTCTCTGCCTGCCTCTCTGCCTACTGTGATCTCTCTCTGTCAAATAAATAAATAAAATCTTTTAAAAAAAATTAGCTATGATATTGTGATACAATAAGAAATATATATTTAATCTTCATCCCAGTTCCTGGCAGAGAACTTCTAAAATCCTCATCATTTTGTGCATGATAGGAGTAAGGAGAGCATTTTTGTTGTTCATAAGAAGCGCCTCCTTTTTCTTAAGTAAGCTCTAGGCCCAACATGGGGCTTGAACTCAAGACCCTGAGATCAAGAGTCACATGTTCTACCACTGAGCCAGCCTGGTGCCCCATAAGAAGCCTTTTTGAACCCCTGAAGTTATGCTGATGAGGGAACTCATAGAGATGGCTGCTTGCCAGAGGAAGAAAGTGTGTAATGAGAAGGTCGGAACTTTCAGCCTTACTCCCTATTTCTGGGGAGGGCAAAGGAGATGGAAATGTTCTTAATCGGTGATTAAGATGCAATCAGTCATGCTTATGTAATGAAGCCCTCATAAAAACCCTACATGACTGGGTTTGGAGAACTCCTGGGGTGGTATACACACTGAGGTGCTAAGAAGGTTGTGATCTCGGTAAGGCCAGGGAAGCTCTATGCCTCTTCCCACGTAGCACGCCCTGTGCATCTCTTCCATTTGGCTGTTCCCAAGTTCTATCCTGTATATAAACTGATCGTAATAAGTAAAGTGCTTTCTGGAGTTCTGTGAACAGTTCTAGAAAAATTATCAACCCTGAGGAATGGGTTGTGGGAATCCCCATTTATAGCTGGGTGGTCAGTAGAAGAGGTCACAGCCTGGGACTTGTGATTGGCCTCTGAAAGTAGGAACAGTTCTGTGGGACTGAGTCCTTAATCTGTGGGAACGGCCCTAACTCTAAATAGTTGGTGTCAGAATTGCTTAAGGTGAGGGAAACAACCAATACATCCAGGTCAGAAGTGTTGTGAGTAGAGTAGGAAACAACTTTTCCTTTTCAATGACCACCACCATTTTCTTAGAAAGCCTCAACCCTGACTTTAATGAAACCATAATATGGTTTGATTTAAAACTTTCATTTAAAGTTTCTATTAAAAAGTTTGTCTCAAACAGCTCCAGAGAGCTCTTCAAGACGAAAGCCCTTTTATCCCAACGTATCTGGGATACGGCAAGAATTAGGCCACACAGGCTAAAAACTATCTTAAAAATCCATAAGAATATTGCTCTCTGCTCCATATTTAACATTTATTTCAACATTAAAATATCGTTTAAAGTTTTTATCATCATGAGGGGACAGGTTGTTTTGTTTTGTTTTGTTTTTTAATAAACCATGTCATAAAAGAAGAAGTATGTTTGGCTGACAGAAAACCTAAGCAGTGGCTTAAAGTACAGGGTGTGGGTACCATTTTCTTTCACATAACAAGAAGTTTGGAGGTGAGCAGTGATGTCAGGGTCAGTGCTTCTACAATTACCTTGTTGCCCCAAGATTGCAGGATGGTTACTGCAGCTTCTAGTAAGATGCCCAAGTTGAGGGCACCTGGGTGGCTCTGTTGGTTAACCTTCGGCTCAGGTCATGATCCCAGAGTCCTGGGACTGAATCCCCCATGGGGCTTCCAGCTCCATGGGGAGCCTCTTCTCCCTCTGACCTTCTCCCCTCTCATGGTCTCTCTTACTCTCTCTCTCTCAAATAAATAAATAAAATCTTTAAAAAAAAAAAAAAAAAAGATGCCTTAAATTGAAGGCAGTAGGACAGGAGGAATCACATGGGGACCACCCCTAAGCTGTAAGGAAGGCCTGCAACTTAAGAGAACTGTGATGTTATGAGTTTCTGAGGGTAAAGGTTCTCCAACTTACCAAGCATCAGGATCCCCTGGAGGGATTGTGAGAACAAGGATTCTTAGGCCCCACCCCCAGAGTTTCTGATCCAGTAAATCTCTGGTCAAGACTTGATCATTTACCTTTCTAACAAATTCCTTCTAACTCTGCAGTTGCTGTTGGTCCAGGGACCACACTTTGAGAACCACTGACTTAGGCTAATCAGGATCCACTGCCCTGCATAGGTCTAGGGCTATCCAGACATATGGACATATAGAACACGTTAGCAGTTAGCTATATTTCTGTTTTATCTCTGCACAGAAGAACAGAAAATAAATTCCTCCTCTCTCTCTCTCTGCCTGCCTCTGCCTAATTGTGATCTCTCTCTCACTCTGTCAAATAAATGAATAAAATCTTTAAAAAAAAAAAAAAATAAGGAAGAAAATCAAGCCGGGGCACCTGGGTGGCTCAGTTGGTACTGTATGTGACACTTAATCTCGGGATTGCACGTTCAAGCCCAACGGTGGATATAGAATTTACTTTGTAAATAAATAAATAAATAAAATCTAGAAAGAAAGAAAGAAAGAAAGAAAGAGGAAGAAAGGGAGAAAGAGAAAGAAGGAAGAAAGGAAAGAGATGGAAGAAAGGAAGGAAGGAGAAGAAAGAAAAGGGAAAGGAAGGAACTAAGCTCAAACAGAGGCAAAGGCAAGAAGTCTTTGTAGACTCCAGTGGTTCCTCAATGCACACAGCCCTTTCTTTCCCAAGCCATTAAAGATATTAGGCTCTGGGGCATCTGGGTGGCTCAGTTGGGATGGCATCTGCCTTCGGCTTAGCTCATGATCCTGGGGTCCTGGGATTGAGCCCCATGTCAGGCTCCCTCTCCCACTCCCCCTCCTTAGGCTCTCTCTCTCTCTGTCAAATAAATTAATTAAAATGTCTAAAACAACAACAACAACAAAAAAAAGATCTTAGGTTCTGAGATACCAGAACTTTACAGCCTTCTAACTTCCATTAAAATTAGATACAATGCCACAGGCAATACTTTAACTGAAGCTTATCCTTAAGGTCCACTCAGCTTGCATTCGTCAGAGTTCCGCAAGAAACAGAAGATGCGCTCAAATTAGGAATTTTGAGGAGGGTGTAATAATAAAGGGACTATTTCCAAAGGTGCAGGCAAGGTAGAGATAAATCATACAGTTTAATCCCCTACCTCTAGTAGTAGGGAGGCACATTATCGCACTTGTGCCTGAAGGAATGTGGGTAGGAAGGGTTCATGGAACAGTACATGGAGAGAGTTGCAGAGTCCTGTGTCAAGAACTCTGATACCCTGTAATAAATACCCCAGCCTCACTCTCCTTTGATCTCCTGCCAGGGCTACCCCTTGGCCAAACCCAACTGTGCTGTAGCCTATCAATAGTATCCATTCAAGTCACAGAACAGAAGGGAGAAAGGTAGAGGGGCAGCCAGATATCTGGAGGGACAGCAAGAGATAACCAGCACAGACATATTTGAATTTTATACCATTTATTTCTAGTTCTAGAATTAGTCTTTTTTGTGGTCAAGGGAAAGTCAAATTATAAAACAAGGAAGAAAAATATTAGAAGAAATCCCTAAATCAACAGATCTTGGAGTATGGTCTGAAGACCTCCCTGAGGGTCCACAGGGTCAAAACTATTTTTGCAGTAAGAGTAAGACGTTATTTGCCTAGTTCACTGTCATTCTTTGAGTAGGAGACAGAACTTTCTGGAGGCTATATAACATGTACTATTGCAACATACTGCAACAGCAGATTCAGAGTGCAACTGTCTTCCATTAAGCCAGAGATTAAAGAGATTTGCAAACATAGAAGACAATGTCTCCTTCCTCACCCATATTTTCGTTTTAAGAAAATACAGTTGTTTCACAAAAAAATTCTACTTAGGTGAACACATAATGGGCTTATTTTTTTAATTAATTAAAAAATATTTTTAAATTTCTCAAATTTGGGGGTGCCTGGGTGGCTCAGTGGTTTGAGCCTCTGCCTTTGGCTCCGGTCATGATCTCAGGGTCCTGGGAGCATCGGTCCTGAGCAGAGAACCTGCTTCCTCCTACCCCTCTGTCTGTCTCTCTGCCTACTTGTGACTTCTCTCTCTGTCAAATAAATACATAAAATCTTAAAAAAAAAAAAAAAAGAAAGAAAGAAAGAAAGAAAGAAAGAAAGAAAGAAAGAAAAGAACAAGAGAGCAAGGGAGAAGGAAGGAAGGAGAAAGAAAGGAAG
This sequence comes from Mustela nigripes, assembly GCF_022355385.1. Lineage (NCBI taxonomy): Eukaryota > Metazoa > Chordata > Mammalia > Carnivora > Mustelidae > Mustela > Mustela nigripes. The sequence continues at coordinate 77,065,355 of NC_081563.1, read as the reverse complement.
AAAGAAAGAAAAAAGAAGTAAAAGGAAAGAAAAAAGAGAAAGGAAAGGAGAAAGGAAGAATGACAGACTTACACATTACTGTATCACAGATTTGCTTGTTTTTTTATAGTTTGATGACTGTCTCAGTATAATTGGTTTCCTTTGAAACTCTGTGAACTGCATGTATTTGAAACCATTGTTTGAGAAGAAATCTACGGAATTTGCCAAAGAGGCACATCGAAGAAAAGAAAAAGGGGAGTAACAACCCCTGCTGCGGCAGCAATCTTCAGTTCAGGGAGGACATTATTCCTTTTGTTGTGCGTTGTACACAGCGACCGTCCAATGAATATTTACTGCATTGCGTTTGGAGCATTTCAAGGAGTTGCCTGGAAGTTTTCCTTTCCCTCAGGGTCGCCCAGCCAGGGCGGGGTCGGCCCCCACCCCACTTCCTCCTGAGAGAGGAAGTTGATCCAACGGATCGCCATCCCGCGAGCAATCCCCACAGCCCTGGAGGCCAAAACTGGCTGCCTCCGAGTCAGAAGCTCCTTTGTGTTTTAAAGAGAGTGTGCTGGCCGGAGATGATTGAGATTACGGTTGCAACACAGTGGGTGGTATCAGAAACACTTTTCCCTTGGAGCCCAACCATATCTCTGCTGCAAAACTGCAAAATGTTTAAATGGGCTTGGCTGTGGGAAGCTCTACTCTCAGCCATTTATGTAAGCACTTTAGCATTTATGGCCAAGTTCATTTACATTATTCATTCGTTTTGTTATGTTTTGTTTTCTTTTTACAATAAACTATACATTTCTGCCAACTCTTCATTGTTTGCTTCTTAGCAGCCTCACCATTTGCTTATGCAATATGGTGGTTTGCACAGGCTTCAAAAACCCAAAAGGAAATCTTGTGCTACTTTTTCCTTCTTTTTCTTCCACATCTGCAACGACTCCTTTCCTGTTTACTGGTCTGAAGGCTCTTTTCTCCTGCTGTTAAAGCTGAGCATAAGCGCTGATCTTAAGAATCTAGGCAGGCTTTCAGATGTAGCAGACATCAAGAAGAAGACAAGAATAAAGCCACAGGTTGATTATTCTATAAACAAGTGTGCAGTAAGAGAATGCTCAATGAAAAGGTCATGGTGAAAGGGACACATGGGACTTGAATGCTGCTCATTTAAAAGGCTTCATAATAAGGCCCACCCATAATGTTCTTTAAATAAGGACCTTGTGTTTCTGGCAAATGGTAGAGACCTCAGCCATCAGATAACTGGTCTAGAGGCAGGTATCTTGTCAAGACCTCGCCACAGTAAGGGTGAAGAGCAGGGTTGAGAAATTCAGGTTCTAAAGCCAAGGAGAAATGGAGACAGGAGAGGAAGCCAGAGGGTCCCAGCAAAACAGTCAGACTACACCACCAGCAGAAATAGCTGGAAATGAAAGCTGTAAGAGGCCAAATGAAGGCTTCTTTATTCTTCCTGCCGGTGACCAGAACTTATCCCCAAGTATGGGACTGGGTTCAAACGCTGGAGAAGGGTTAAGGTACAACACTTTAGAAGGATTGGGTAGCAAGGACAGGAAACGCCTTCATAGTAAGTTTCTAAAAGCTCCACGGTTGTTTTGTGTTTTTGTTTTATTTTTCAAAAAAATTTTATTAGGAAAATTTTCAGACACACCAATAGACTAATATTATATAATGAACCCCATGTACCCACCACACAGCTTAAACAATTCTCAACATTGTGACTATATGGCTTCGAAGATCCCTCTCCTCAATATTTTTTAAAGATTTTATTTTTTGGGGCGCCTGCGTGGCTCAGTTGTTAAGGGCCTGCCTTCAGCTCAGGTCGTGATCCCAGGGTCTTGGAATGGAGCCCCACATCGGGCTCTCTGCTCAGTGGGAAGCCTGCTTCCCTTCCTCTCTCTCTGCCTCCCTCTCTACTTGGGATCTCTGTCTGTCAAACAAATAAATACAATCTTTTTTTAAAAAAGCTTTTTTAAAAAAAAGTTATTTATTTATTTGAGAGAGAGAGAGCACAGAGGAAGGGGCAGAGGGAGAAGGGAAGCAGACTCCCTGCTGAGCGTGGAGCCCTTCCCAAGGCTCCCTCCCATCAATTTTTTTAAGATTCAGATTTTAGCCCTCTGATTTCTAGACTATCTTCCTCAGAAATGTGCCACATTCTCTTGACTCTAATTACTGTCTCAATGCATTTGAGCCCCAGTTGTGAAGCAAAAGCCCCATCCTTTGATGTACCTTTAACAGCCTACTGGATCTGTCAGTTTCAAGTTTCCAAGGCCTTTCAGTTTGTAGCAGTGTTGGTTGCCTTCTGAGCAACCTCCACACCTTGACCTTATGTCCTGCTATAGAAACTCACTTAATTGATGTATGAGGGGATGCTTAGTTACCTTTCAGCCCCAGGTATTAATCTTGATTAAGCTGTCCATGAAAGTTTCATTCCCCCTTTTGGGAGGCTGATTGAGGAATGTGCATATGAGTTTTCCTTAAAACTCTGCCATAAAGAGTTTTCCTTATTCTCATAAAAGAATGTGAAAAAGATACTCTCTTCCTTTCTTGGAGCCAGACTACCTACATTTGAATCTTAGTGATCCCACTCAATAACTAGGTGACTCTGAGCAAGTTACTTAAATTCTCTGTACCTCAGTTTTTTAATCTGTAAAATCCAGATGATAGAAGCAACTCATGAGATTGTTGTAAAGAGCCAAGGAATTAATATAGGCAAAGTGCTTAGAACAGTGTCTGCCCTATCAATAGTGCTATCATTTAGCACTGTTTATTTTAGTTATTATTATTTTGTAAGGACGTGATGCTTGGAGCTGTAGCAGCCATCTTGTGACCATGAAGAGGCAAACTTGAGGATAAAGATCAACTCATTATGCATGAAAGAGAAGAGATGTGGAAAGGACTTTAATCATCAATGATGTCAACTTACTGAACTAAACAACCCTGGAACCAATCTACCCCTGAATTTCTTTTTTTTTTTTAAAGATTTTATTTATTTATTTGATAGAGATCACAAGTGGGCAGAGAGGCAGGCAGAGAGAGAGGGGGAAGGAGGCTCCCCGCTGAGCAGAGAGCCCGATGTAGGGCTCGATCCCAGGACCCTGGGATCATAACCTGAGCCAAAGGCCGAGGCTTCAACCTACTGAGCCACTCAGGCGCCCCTACCCCTGAATTTCTTATTGAGATAATAATTTTGCTTATTATATGTGTCTCTTTCATTGAATTTTCTATTATTTGCAAACAAAAGCAGCCTAATTGACACATATGCCCCAACCAGATTTATTTTTTTTAATATTTTACTTTTAAGTAAAATCTATACCCAATATGGGGCTTGAACACACAACCTCAAAATCAAGAGTCTTACACTCTACTGACCAAACTATCCAGGCCACCTGCCCCAGTTAGATTTCTTTTTCCCTAAACTTGCTCAAGTTCATTGCCTCTGGTCAATGCATCAAAATTTCCCCATTCAGTATTCTTTTTTTTTTTTTTAAAGATTTTATTTATTTATTTGTCAGAGAGAGAGCGAGCGAGAGCGAGCACAGGCAGACAAAGTGGAAGGCAGAGTCAGAGGGAGAAGCAGGTTCCCTGTGGAGCAAGGAGCCCGATGTGGGACTCGATCCCAGGACGCCGGGATCATGACCTGAGCCGAAGGCAGCTGCTTAACCAACTGAGCCACCCAGGCGTCCCCCATTCAGTATTCTTTATAATTCCCCATAAATAGCTATAAATAGCCAGTTGTGTCATTGTTGCCTTCCCACTTTTTCTTTCCCTCCATTAGCAAAGTTACCATTAGTGGCAAAACGAAACATAGTGCAACTAATGGCCTGAACTAGTCCTCATGAAAAGTGAGGAGCTCATAGAAAGTGAAAATATTAGTCACAGCCAACTTTGTCTTGTTCATACCATGTAGCACATAGTAGGCATTCAATGTATATTTGTTGAATGAATGGATGGAGGGATAGGTGGATGAGGGTATTTCTCAAATGAAGATATTCCAGAGAATAATTTTTCAGAGCAAGAAATCTTCATCAGGGGCACCTGGCTGGCTGTATCAATACAACATGACTTTTGATCTAGGGGTTGTGAGTTCAAGGCCCACATTGGATGTAGAGTTTATTTAAAAAAAAAAAAAAAATCTTCCTCTGCCAAATAAGTTTGTTTACTTGATTAATCATTAAACAAAATTGCTTCAGGACTTCTCAGAGCCTTTAATATGCTTCTATGAGTTGAGAGAAGGACTCTACTATCCAGTGCCACCCCAGCTTAATTGGCCAGAGAGGCAATTATTCTCAAATTACCATTTTCTGGAGTTTCACAGAATATAGCTAGAGCAGTCAGTCTCAAGAGATTTTTGCCAATTATGGCTTTAGGCAGGAGAGAAAACTCTAGAACAACCTATACCTTATATTGCTTTCTTATCTAGTCATTCTCAATTACCACTGGAAAAATAGTTGGGCATTACAATGGGGTGTCATTCTATGGGAAAACTGGGGGCAATTACTATGCATGCATCAATTTTTGCAATTCTAGTATGGCTTACTGATTGTTGAAATAATGTGTACATATCCTAAAGTGTAAATATTGGAAAATCTCACACTAAAACACTATTGATACAAATATATACTACTGCATGTAGTAAATTAATTAAAGCCCCAGAACAAACTGATAATGATAAGGCTTCACTGGGCACGAAATAGAAGAATAGCAACTTTTTAAAACCATAACTAACCTAAAACCATGCGGGTGAAGCACTGACAACAAAAGTATCTTTCCCGGGCGCCTGGGCGGCTCAGTCATTAAGCATCTGCCCTCAGCTTAGGTCATGATCCCAGAGTCCTGGGATCGTGCCCCCATCTGGCTCCCTGCTCAGTGGGAAGCCCGCTTGTCCCTCTCCCACTCCCCCTGCTTGTGCTCCTTGTCAAGCTATGTCTTTCTCTGTCAAATAAAAAAATAAAGTCTCAAAAAAAAAAGTGTCCTTCCTGAAACTGTTGGGAATTTCTACCAGTCATATAGCCCGCTACAGCAGATGTGTGGGTACGCCATCTCCCCAGAAGAACACTGAATTAGTCCTCATTAAACTCTAATAAGCCATAATTTAATTTATGAATACCAGAACTTTATAACCCTCAGGAACTCAGTAGGTTTCAAGTAAGCCTTCGTTTTATGTGACATTGAAAGTCATTGGAATTGGCTGAGAGAATATGCATAAGAACCAGAGACCAGGGGCGCCTGGGTGGCTCAGTGGGTTAAAGCCTCTGCCTTCAGCTCAGGTCATGATCCCAGGGTCCTAGAATCAAGCCCCGCATCGGACTCCCTGGAGCCTGCTTCCCTTCCCCTCTCTCTGCCTGCTTCTCTGCCTACTTCTGATCTCTGTCTGTCAAATAAATAAATAAAATCTTAAAAAAAAAAAAAAAAAAAGAAACAGAGACCATACTTCTGAGAATGACTTCGGTGGGGCCTGTCTAGATTAGTACAGTGTGCAAAGAACCCATCTGTTTATCTCCCTCAAATGTTGGAAGCCCTCATGGAGGGCCCAGATTAGCCTTTTTATTATCAGGCCTATTTTATTAGCCGCCACTACTTAGTACTAACAGATTAGTTCAGATCATCATCTTCTCACACTTAAAGGCTCTAACACCTACCAGCAATTGCTACCCTCTAAATGACTAGTTAGCAGTTTAAGGTCTCCATGCATGGTGCTCAGAAGTTACCAAGGAAGGAGCACATGGCTGGCTCAGTCGGGAGAGCATGTGACTCTTGATCTCAGGGTCATGAGTTTGAGCCTCACGGTGGTTGTGGAGAGTACTAAAAATAAATTAATTAATTAAAATAAACTTTAAAAAAGAAAAGGTCATCAAATGAACCTGAGCGCTATTTTCAATATTTAAAAAAATCTAAAGGAAATCATGCATTCATTGCCCTGGTCATATTTTGTGCTTCCTCTGGAATTATACCAACTCAGTGAAGAAATACCAGTTATCTACTAGTGATCTGAAGTTCAGAATGACACTTTTGTATCTTTGGTTTGTAAAACATGCTAAAGTCCTCCTCACTTCATGTCTTCACTCATCAAAGTCTCCCCATTTTTAAAGTTTAGGCTCAAGATCCTGTGATCCCCAGAGATCTCTTATTACTCTTGAATTCTCCAGCACTGGTTGATAATTTTACTATCCTAGTTTCTTAACAAGTCCTAATCCCAGTCCCAAACGCTGGGTCCTATCTTTGCCATGGATTCTGAGTCAGCAGGGCACACATAGAATGGTCTCAACTAGGTAGATCCTTAACAAAGGAGAAAAAAAAAAACTTCTTTTTTTTTTTTAAGATTTTATTTATTTATTTGACAGAGAGAGAGACAGGGAGAGGGAACACGAGTAGGGGGAGTGGAAGAGGGAGAAGCAGGCTTCCCACTGAGCAGAGGGCCCAATGCAAGGGGCCGATTCCAGGACCCTGGGATCAGGACCTGAGCCGAAGGCAGAGGCTTAACAACTGAGCCACCCAGATACCCCAATCACATCAGTTTTTAAAAGACAAAGGCAATTGTAGAGACAGTTATGCTAGTGTTAAATAACTATAAGAAAGACATTTTTCTGCTTCCCTTGTTTTCAAACAAAGAAGTTCCTGTTCTGAGATTCGGAGCTTTTAAATTTTAACCTAATCATCAGCTGATACAGTTCCAAATAAAACAGCCACTGAAGAAAGAAAGAGAAAACTGAATTTACACAATAAATTCATTCCAGCAATCACTAGCCAGGACTCCTAGAGCAAGTTATTTAGCTGCCATGAGACTCATTTCCTGCTACATAAGAGGGAGATCATACCTACTTTGTAAAGTAAAGATTACCATGAGGTAATTATGTGAATGCCTGGCATAGCAGAGAAGCTTAATAAATGCTGGTTTCATTCTCCTAAGTCTCTATTTGTTGTCTAAGAATGGGGTAGTTCCAAATTGGTAAACTTGCCAAGTATGTATCTTTCTTTTTTTCAGGGTTTCCTGGGTGCATCAGGGGTTACCGTCTGCCTTCAGCTCAGGTCATGATCCCAGGGTCCTGGGATTGAGTCAAAAGTCAGGCTCCCTGCTCAGCAGGAAGCCTGCTTCTCGCTCTGCCTGCCACTCCCCCTGCTTCTGTGCTCTCTCTCTCTCTGACAAATAAATAAATAAAATCTTTAAAAATAAAATAAAATTAAAATTTTTTAAAGTTAATGAGATACGCTTATATTTAAATTTCTCTAACAACTAATTTTATAAAAGCTAATTATCTTTGAAGTGGGGAAATTAAGTCACTAAAGATTACAAAAAGAAGGGGTGACTGGGTGACTCAGTTGGTTAAGCCGCTGCCTTCGGCTCAGGTCATGATTCCAGGGTCCTGGGATCCAGCCCGGCATCAGGCTCCCTGCTTAGCAGTGAAGCTGCTTCTCTCTCCCTCTGCCTGCTGCTCTGCTTACTTATGCTCTCTCTCTATCTCTCTGTCAAATATATAAATAAAATCTCAAAAAAAAAAAAAAGACTACAAAAAGAAAATTGTCTTCTCAGAGTACCTTTTTTTTTTTTTAAGGGCACCATTTTTATTTTTTTTTTATTTTTTAAAGATTTTATTTATTTATTTGACAGAGAGAGAGATCACAAATAGGCAGAGAGACAGACAGAGAGAGAGATGAGGAGAAGCAGGCTCCCTGCTCCCTGCTGAGCAGAGAGCCCTATGCGGGACTCGATCCCAGTCCCCTGGGATCATGACCTGAGCTGAAGGTAGAGGCCTAACCCACTGAGCCACCCAGGCGCCCCAAGGGCATCATTTTTAAAAAGATACAGAATGGATAGATTAGATTACAAAAATTCTCTACTTACGGCACCTGGGTGACTCAATGGGTGAAGCCTCTGCCTTCAGCTCAGATCATGGTCTCAGGGTCATGGGATCAAGCCCCGCATCGGGCTCTCTGCTTGGCAGGGAGCCTGCTCCCCATCCTCCGCCGCGCCTGTCTCTCTGCCTACTTATGATCTCTCTCTCTGTCAAATAAATAAATAAAATCTTTTTTTTTAAAGATTTATTTATTTATTTATTTGACAGAGAGATCACAAGTAGACAGAAAGGGAGGCAGAGAGAGAGAGAGAGAGGGAAGCAGGCTCCCTGCTGAGCAGAGAGCCCGAGGCGGGACTCCATCCCAGGACTCCGAGATCATGACCCGAGCCGAAGGCAGTGGCCTAACCCACTGAGCCACCCAGGCGCCCAAATAAATAAAATCTTAAGAAGAAAAAAAAAATTCTCCATTTGGAATCTCTAATGGTTATCATTATACTTTAAAGTTATACCAGACATAGTAAATAGCTATAGAAGGGAAAAAGAAAGTCATCTTTTAAAGATTTTATTTATTTATTTGACAGACAGAGATCACAAGTAGGCAGAGAGGCAGGCAGAGAGAGAGAGGAGGAAGCAGGCTCCCTGCTGAGCAGAGAGCCCGATGTGGGGCTCCATCCCAGGACTCTGGGATCATGACCTGAGCCGAAGGCAGAGGCTTTAACCCACTGAGCCACCCAGGTGCCCCAGAAGTCATCTTTTAAAACATGGTATTCATTGTGTTATTTTGGAACACAATTGTTGTTAACAATAAATTAAATATAATTTTCAAACTGTATCATTATAGTCATCTGTCCATATGGGACAACCATTTTGGTGGTTTTGTTAATACCAAGTTCATGCAATCAATGCCAAGGTAGCACCAAATAAAGGTCATTGTTAATGAATTATATAGGTCAATTCTAGAATGGTAATAATAACTTTATAACAAGAAGTCATAAAAAAATGTATGTATATTTTCGTTTCTTACTTCCGGCTGTATTTTCTGTGTGTGTGTTTTAGAAGATTACATACAACTATCGTAGCAATTTTCTTTTACTGTTAACTTCCTAGCATTACTTATATTTACTTAATATAGGGTGATTATATCATAAAGTAAAGAACTTTGTGAATTTCAGTTGCTACATGAATATGCACAGGTTTGTTCATATTTAGATAATTGTATTATGGTTTGTTATTAATCACCATCATGTAGGACAACATACAATAGCTACCTTGAGGGTTTAGACATGACTGTGAATGTTTGTTGCAAAATACTTCCTCAAGTAGGACAAATAGCTGATTGACCCCAGGAAACCTAATCTCTTTATATCAAGCTGAAGTAAGTGAAAGTAGACTGTGCCTTGAAAATGCTGTAAGAGGGGTGGCTGGATGGCTCAGTGGGTTAAAGCCTCTGCCTTCAGTTCAGGTCATGATCCCAGGGTCCTGAGATGGAGCCCCGCATTGGGCTCTCAGCTCAGCAGGGGGCCTGCCTCCTCCTCTCTCTCTGCCTACTTGTGATCTCTGTCAGTCAAATAAATAAATTTTTTTTAAAAAATGCTATAAAAGGGTGCCTGGGTGACTCAGTTGTTAAGCTGCTTCCTTTGGTTGGGCTCATGACCCCAGGGTCCTGGGATCGAGGCCCACACTGGGCTCCCTGCTTGGTGGGGAGCCTGCTTCTCCCTCTCCTGCTCCGCCCTGCTTGTGTTCCCTCTCTCTCTGTGTCTCTCTGTCAAATAAATAGATAAAATCTTTTTTTTAAATGCAATAAGATTATAGAGAAGAACAATATCAATTAAAGCAGTGTGCTTTTATAATCTCCCAACATTACAAAAGAAATCACCACCAACTAGAAGCTAATCAGAAATAAGAGAACTATTTTTAAGCAAATTTCCTACCAATTAGCGACATGAATTTTCTTCTCTGGTCCTGGTGGTTTGCTCACTATGGAACCCCCTCCCTGCCTCTCTCATCTCTGCCCATTACAGCCTCAAGGAGCTCACTCTTTCCTAAACTACAGTAGTGATGTTTCAGTACCATGCAATTTAATACTTAATTATATACTGTTTTGTGCTAATCTTTAATTGTTTTAGGTGTGTTATATATTCTCTTGTCAACGAGATGGTAGTCCCTGAGGCTAGGACCATATGTCATATTTCTTTGTTAATGCTTTTTATGTTAAACCTGGTAGGCACTAAGTAATGTCTTGTAGGAAAATCTAAAAACAACTATTAGATTTATACAATATGGCTAGAATGCAAACAGAAAAAAATTCATGTCTCTGTGGGGTAAAGGACACCTACTGGGCACTGATGTTTTCAAATTCATTCAGGTCCTCTGGTTATAGTGAGCATAAATCTACCCCAGTTGGCTTAGTTAGAGAGATACCTAAAATAAGCAGACAAGATGATTTCATGGAACCCAACTGCAAATTGGTGATTAAGACTGAACTTAGGAATTAGAAGGTCAGAAACCAGGCAGCATCTTTTTTCTAAAAGTGAGCATAGTTTCTCTTCTTTCCATGCCTCCATCCAGCTCCTTCTATCTCATTGTGTATGTGGAGGCATTTCCCTTGCCTGCATGTGTCTTACATGGCTTCTCCAGTGACAATCTTTCATGGTCTTACAAGTCCAGGACCCTTCAGTAACTGACCCGGACTTCGCTTTCCATTTCCAAATTTCTGACAGGAAAATTCAATTGGCCTGTGATGGATCAGATAATAACACCTGGCCCAATCAGCTGCCACCTTGATACCAAGGCTCACATGGTTTGACATTTTTCTCTCAGCAGAGGTGTGGGAAAAACTTTCAAAGAAGAGGAAAGACAGACAATTTGACTAATGCCATAACTAGAGTTCAAATCTACAGGAAACTGCAACAAAAGTTCTCTAGATGTCTTTCCAGCTCATGACTCCCTTCCTCTGAGAATTACCTGACCCAGCAGGGGTAGGCCCCCGGCAGACATATTTGTACTAACTGATACCGGACTTCTGGCCCGCTGACCAAACCAGGGTGATCACTCTTCCCAAGCTAGGTCAGACTGGTGTTCTCCTGACAAGTTTGATTTGGAGCCAAGAAACTGCCCCTCAGGCTAGGCTGGCTGGTCTTTTGAGAGGAAAGGCTGTGGACTCAGAACAGTTTCAGGATCATCCTTCTCTCTCTGTGCCCAGGAAAGAGAGAAGAATGAAGCAGCCATCCTTAGGAAGCAGAGCTGACACAGGGGGCAAGCCCTGCCTGATTCTTCAAGGCCTGAATAATTTCTGATTCCAGAAGCTCAACTGCTTTCTTTCCTGCCCTTCAGTTCTGTGAGACATCTCCATATTATTTTTTTGCTTACATTAGCTTGAGTTGGTTTCTGTTATTTGCCATCAAAATCGTCGTAACGGAGAAATGCAGATTAAAAGTAAGAGTCCTTCCTATACTTGTCCATCGGGACAAGTCAGCCGTGTGAAGATGCCAATATTTGGTTGCCATGAAGAGTTTCTAAAATTATCTTGTAGACTCACATATCTGTGTGGCTATACAGCGCATCTGTTGGTGACTCATGAGGATTAAATAGTATGGGAGGCTGATTCTCTGTTGGGTGTTATATGATTTATTGAAAGAGAACAATTTATGAAGGAAAATTGGCCTTGAAATTTTTTGTATCACTTACTGGATGTCTGTGATTTTTTTTTCATTCTTTTTCTTTTCAAGTTATTATTTAAATTCTAGTCAGCTAACATATATGGCAAAATTGGTTCCATAGATGTCTGTTACTATAATTGCTGCTTGTTAACCATTTTCAAAGCACGTTTACACATTCTCTGATTCGATAGTCACAATGATCCTCTGAGAAAATATCACCCTGGTTTCATAAGGAAGAAGCTGAGGCATGAAGAGATCAAGTGATTTGTTCAGTATCGTTAATCTAGGAAGGGTACTTCTGACCTACATTTAGTCTGTCTTCTTATAGCCAAGATATATATGTATGTATGTATAAAATCTCTCTTTTCTATTGAAGTGTTAAATAGGTACAGACAAGGACACAAATCATAAGGGTACAGCTCAGTGAATTATTATAAAGCCAACACACCATGTCGTCCCCAATGGGACATGAAGGTGGATATGACCAGCACCTCCTTTCTGCCACCTCACAATCACTATTTCCTCTCTCTTTCCACAAGGAAATCACTCTCTTGACTTTTAACACCATAGAGTTGCCTGTTTTCAAGCTTCATATACACGGAACTGGGCCATATGGATACTTGTGTTCAACATTTTTATTCATATGAGATTCATCTACTTTGTTGTATGTAACTGTAGTTCCTACATTTCTATTTTTACATAGTATTCTATTCTGTGAATATACTACCATTTATGTATCTATCCCACTATCTATCAATATTTGGATTGTTTTTATTTTAGGGCTATAATGGATAATGCTGCTACAAGCCCTCATGAGTTTATCTCTTGGTGTACCACATTCATGCCCTATTGAGTAAATACCTAGGAATGAAATTGCTGGGTCAAAAGTTCAAATTTAATGGCTATTGCAAGGCACTTTTCCACTGTGGGTATATCAACTTACACTTCCACCCCACTAGTAGAGGAAAACTTTGGCTGTTTCATATTCTCATCAACACTTGTTATTTTCTACTTTTAATTTAAGCCTCTGGTGCACCTGGCTGGCTCAGTTGGTGGAGCATGAGACTCTTGATCTCAGTGTTTTAAGTTTGAGCTTAAAGTTAGAGCTTTACACCACGTTGGGTGTAAAGATTACTTAAAAATAAAATCTTAAAAAATTTAAAAAGCACTTGGGGTACCTGGGTGGTACAGTTTGTTGAGCATCTGACTCTTGGTTTCAGCTCAGGTCATGATCTCATGGGTTGTGAGATCCAGCCCCAGTCAGGTTCCGTGCTCAGCGGGGAGTCTACTTGAAGATTCTCTCTCCCTTTCCCTCTGCCCTTCACCCCAACTTCTGTGTACTCTTTCTCCCTCAAATAAATAAATAAATAAATATTCTTTTAAAAAGTTGTTCTGGGGCACCTGGTTGACTCAGTCAGTAGAGCATGCAACTCTTGATCTTGGGGTTGTAGTTTTGAGCCCCACATTAGGTATAGAGATTACTTAAAATCTTAAAAAAAAAATTCTGGTGAGTGTGTATGATAGACATCATTATTATTTTAATTTTTCCCCCTGATAACTAATGAGCTTGAGTAGATTTTGATTACTGGTCATTTGGATATCTTCTTTTGGGAAGGGCTCATGCAAGTTTTTGCCCGTTTTTCTATTGATTTGTAAGAATTCTTTATGTATTCTGAGAAAGATGCAGTATCTGCTGTAATATGCATTGCAAATATCTTCTCCCCCTCTGTGGTTTGCATTTTCAACCTTGAATTTTTGACATCAAAGAAATTATAGCATCTTATTTGCACTTCTCTGCTTCATTAAAAAAGGTAATGATTTCCATTATTTTGGATAAAATCCAACTAAACAAGATGCTCGAATGGTGCTTCTCTCCCCATTTTGGCTCAGCCCCCAAGCTGAAAGCAACACATGGTGGATCAGTACTGTCACTCTGGACCTGCTAAGAGTGTTGAAACACTTCTGGCTCCCATGAACCTTTAAAGTATAAGGAGGTTGGGGCACGTAGGTGGCTTTGTGGATTAAAGCCTCAGCCTTCGGCTCAGGTCATGATCCCAGGGTCCTGGGATCAAGCCCCACATTGGGCTCTTTGCTCTGCAGGGGGCCTGCTTCCTCCTCCCTCTCTGCCTGCCTCTCTGCCTACTTGTGATCTCTGTCTGTCAAATAAATAAATAAATAAAATCTTAAAAAAAAAGTATAAGGAGGTTGATGTAGAAAGGATGGATGGGTGAAGATTTCTTTGGAAAGTGCTTTCTCCTCCTTCTACCTTTACATGGGGTCCAGAAGGAGTACGTTACTCAAACTCAAACCAAATGAGAGGTGCCTCCGACCTCCGAGAATTTATCCCCTGGAGTTTCAGGAGGAAAGATTGGGGTCTGATCCTTGAAGGGTACAGAGAATGGCTGAAGGATCACCTGCTTTGGAACTACATTGGGTAGAAAGGGGGCTGTGACTTAGGGGAGGCAAAGGAGAGCAGGGCCCAGGGAACAAATGGAATCCATTCAAAGCACTAGCCTGGGATACCCTGAAAAGGAATCTTACCTCCTGGTCTGCAGTGGGTGAAGGAACCATCAGATGTCCAGGTTTGAGGGTGTTATTAAAAACTGACAGCTGGGCCACCTGGGTGGCTCAGTGGGTTAAAGCCTCTGCCTTCGGCTCAGGTCATGATCCCAGGGATCAAGCCTGGCATTGGGCTCTCTGCTCAGCGGGGAGCCTGCTTCCCGCCCCCGCCCTCCCACCCCTGCCTCTCCTCCTACTTGTGATCTCTGTCAAATAAATAAATAAAATATAAAAAAACAAAAAACAAAAAACAACCCCACAGCCAGGGACATTAGGGAGCTAGAGTCAGTCTGTAGAGGGAGAGAGAGGGAACTTTGAGAGAAAGTTTGGAGAGAAAGAGTCAGTCTTGGACAGTCTCCATACCCAGAGGGCACTAATGCCAGATGTCACAGCATACAAGACTGTTTCCCTTTTCCCTTAATCCTCTTTTCCCCAGCACAGGGTGGAGAGAGAGGTCGGCCCTAAGCAGCAGCAGTGGGATGGGGGTTGGGGGGTGTGGGTGGCTGTGTGGGAGGAAAGGAGCAGCCGACAAGCACCTCCCCCACACAGGTTCTGAGGCCTCAGGCAGGCCTGAGCTGGGGAAGCAGAGGAGGGTTAACTCTGAACATGTTTGGAATTTTGAAATTGCCCTTGATGAGACTGGGGTTGTGATTATAAACCTGGACTGGAATCTTCTCCAAATTCTCTCCTACCCTGTTTCTATTCTGATGCTTCATCCATCTATAGAGTTTTCAACTTCAGTTCTTAAAATTTTCATCTCCAGAAATTCTGTGTGGCTCTTTATCGTTATCTGCTTAAGCACTGTTGGTTGTCTTTTGTTCCTCGCTCATATTTTCAAGCCCTGTTTGTAATCTTTAAGTACATGAAACACAGGGCTTTTATGTGGGGTCTGACAATTGCCATCACTGAAATCTTTGCAGATCAGACTTTTCTGTTTCGTTTCTGCTCCCTCTGGCTCTGAGTGCCTGATTTTCCTTGCCCAGTGAGACTTTTTTCTCACTGTGAGCTCAATCTTTGGCCTTGGCATTTTATCTGTGGAATTTCTTTGAGGTCCAGGTTGAAACTCTAGTCTTCCTGCCTGTTGCCTGGGGGAACTACCAACCCGGGGAGGACTGCAAGTTCAATGGTCATCTGAGGTTTCAAACCTCGCTTTTGGATTGAAAATCCACTTGGAGGCCACTTTGTGCTATCATCGCTCAGAGGAGAGTTCTCTATGGTATTGTTCTCAACCAGAATCAAGTTCAAGACAGGCAAGTGTCCTGCTATCTACTTCTGAGTGATAAATTTGTTTCTCCTTGGGATCTAAGCAGTCCCAGCTTTATTCAGATCTTCTAAGTAGATGCTCTAGTTGGGTAGGTCCTAGGCATTATTTCCTGTCCCAAACTCTGCACCGCCATCAAAATGAAAGCCTAAGGTCATGACAGTTCTTCAGAAGCCTTAAGGCTAAGCCAGCTTTGCTGCTTACTTCACCTCCTAGAATTCCTGGTTTCACTTCATTTTTGGCCTTGGTAGCTTTTCCTTATAACATACCAATCAGCATCACATCTGAAATATTGTTTTTCAATAATTTATCCCAGGTTAAACCTCATGGGAGGGGGTTACCGAATCTCTTAGAGCCTTCTGTTTGCTCACCAAACCTATGTTACTTTCTTCCTGGGTGCACACACTTCTGGGAATCTGAACAAGACCCTTCTATGTTTGAAAGAGACCAAAGGTTGGGGGGTGGCACCTGGGAGGCTCAGTTCCTTGGGCGTCTGCCTTCAGCTCAGGTCATGATCTCAGGGTCCCGGGATCTGCCTGTGTAGTCCAGCTCCCTGCTCAGTGGAGAGTCTGCTTCTCCCTCTCCCTCTGTGCACCACCCCCAACAACTTGTGTTCTCTTGCTCTCAAATAAATAAATAAAATCTTAAAAAAAAGAGAGAGAGATCAAAGGATTTTTTGTTACCTTGGAGTAACTGGATATACGACTGAGTTTTTCACCTGGCTGGGGACTCTTAATGCAATAGGGCTACTTTCGTAGTAGTTATGGATGCATATAACATTTCTAAAGAAACATTAAGAAAGTGATAGTACTTCACTGGGGCACTTCGCTGGCTCAGGTAGTGGAGCACACAATTCTTGATCTTGGGGTCATGAGTTCAAGTCCCACACTGGGCCTAAAGATTACTTAAAAAAAAAATGGTAATAGGGCTTCTGATTTATTGAAGTAATTGTACAGAGGAGTGAGTTTAAGATAGAATGCTTTACTCTACCACAGGTTCCATCTTACAACATTGTCCACAAGGTTGTGGCAATGACTGAGCATCACAAACACATAGTTTCATTGCAACCAGGTAACAATGATAAGTCCATGGGCGTCGTGTGTACCATTTATCTATGAGGCCAAGAAGGGACTGTGCTAAGCAAGCCAGGCCAGGGCCCACCAGTTACACGTACTGATAAAAATTGTTTCTCTACATGTAATCTGAATAACTCTGGAGATACCCATATGGAAGGGCGTTTTTGTGGTATATCAATCCCATTTAAAAAACAACACTCTGGGGCACCTGGGTAGTTCAGTGTGTTAAGCCTTTGCCTTCGGCTCAGGTCATGATCTCAGAGTCCTGGGATCAAGC
The DNA here is from genome assembly GCF_022355385.1 of Mustela nigripes. Lineage (NCBI taxonomy): Eukaryota > Metazoa > Chordata > Mammalia > Carnivora > Mustelidae > Mustela > Mustela nigripes. The sequence goes on along the minus strand of NC_081563.1, from coordinate 77,048,736 downwards.
CCCGTGTAGAGCTCTCTGCTCAGCAGGGAGCCTGCTCCCCCCTTCCCTGCCTGCTTCTCTGCCTACTTGTGATCTCTGTCTGTCAAATAAATAAATAAAATCTTTTAAAAAATATTTAAAATTTTTAAAAAACCCACTCTGACTCTAGCAACCCTGAAGATTATTTATCTTTATCCCAGGGAAGTAGGAATTTTACACAATATTTTTGCACATTGAGTGGGTCAGAGTACTTGGTAGAAAATAACAGAAGCCAATTCTTTCAAACTCAACCAAAGACAAAAAAACAAAAACAAAACAAACTCCTAAATTATAAAGAAGAGCTTACATACTAAAAAAATAAATAAATAAAAAATTAAAAAAATAATGATAATAATAATAATAACAAAAAATCTGGTGAGCTACACTCAACAGTCAAGAACAATGGAAAGTTAGGTTAAATGAGGTCTCCCAAACCACAACATAGGCAAGTTACCTGTCTTAAAAGTATCACTCCAGGGATGCCTGGGTGACTCAGTGGGTTAGGTGTCTGCCTTTGGTTTGGGTCATGATCCTGGGGTCCTAGGATGGAGCCCCATGTCTGGCTCTCTGCTTCTCCCTCTCCCTATGCCTGCCACTCCCCCTGATTGTGCTCTCTCACTCTCTATCTCTCAAGTGAATAAATAAAATAAAAAAAAATTTTTTTAAGTAATAGATAAAAATAAAAGTATCACCCCAGGGACACCTGGGTGGCTCAGTCAGTTAAGTGTCTGACTCTTGATTTCGGCTCATGTCATGATCTAAGGGTCGTAGGATGAGCCCCACATCAGGCTCTGCACTGAGCATAGAGTCTGCTTGTTCTTTTCCCTCTGCCCACTCCCCCCCACTCACACATTCTCTCCTTCTCTTAAGTAAATAAGATCTTTAAGGAAAAAAGTGCATATATTTTAAAAAAAGGTATCACTTCCAGCATTACGTCTTTTTTTTTTTTCAATTTTAAATCCAGTATAGCTAACATGCAGTGTTACATTTGGATTAATATTTGTTCATAAGATAGGTGTAGTAACAGAGAAACTCTAAACTCTCAATATCCTGATACAATAGAAATTACTTTTCTCTCTCAGTCAAATTCCGGGCCTACCATTTGGTCACTCAGACTGTTGAGTTTCTTCCTTCTCATGGTCTGCCATCTTTCGGAGCCTCAGAGTCCTTTGCTTCCAGGGGCAAAAGAGGAAGATCATACAGGTTTGGGTTTGGGTTTTCAAATTACATGGTTCATTGAACCAGTTTTAAGCACTTCAGAAAGAAGAAAGAGAATGAGGTAGAAAACCAGAGTTAAGATACAGTATGGGCAGGGTGTATACTGAGTGTGCAATACAGTGATTCAGCAATTCTGTATGTATATCACTCAGCCTCATCCAAATGAGTGTACTCTTAATTCTCTTCACCTATTTCACATCTCCTCCCCCTTACATATTAACTAAAAAGGAGAAAAACTACTTTTATAAAGGAGAGATCTGGCAGACACTATTTTAATTAAACAATCTATTTTAATTATCACAAATAATGGGTCAAACTGATATTACCTGTCTTCTGAAGTGATAAAATGGAAGGATATAATATCATCTGTGTAGCGTAAATTTGTGAAAATATTTAGTCTGAAGGTAATTGGGGGGAGCAATCAGGCAATTCCAGATTATGGGACATTATGCAAGACAACTTGCTGGTAATCTTCAAAATCATCATTGTTATTATTTACTTTTTTTTTTTAAGTAAGCTCTAGGCCCAACACAGGGCTTGAACTCAGAATCCCAAGATCAAGGGTCATACTGTCCTCCAACTAAGCCAGCCAGGTGCCCCAGTGAACAATTTTTAAAATCTGAATATGCATTAGATAATACATTGTATAAACATTAAATTTCTGGTATGAGATAACAATAATATTATAGTTCTATAGTAGAATGTCCTTGTTCTTATGAAATATATACTAAGTATTTATGGGTAAAATTTCATGGCATCTATAATGTACTTCCAAGTGATTTAGCAAAAATTAAATGTAGGTACCTAAGCAGACAGACATGGACAGAACAGCAAATGTCTCCAAAGTTTATGATAGGTGAATCTAGGTGAAGGGGTATATGCATGTTCATTGTACCTTTTTTTCAACTTTTTGTAGGTTTAACATTTTCCAAATGTTTTGGAAAGTGTTTTTAGAAAGTTTTGGGGAAAGTTGTGTTTTGGAAAGTTTTTTAATTAATTAATTAATTAATTAATTAATTTGAGAGAGAAGAGAGAGATCACAAGTGAGGGGAAGGGCAGAGGGAGAGGGAGAAGCAGGCTCTCCGCTGAGCAGGGAGCCTGACATGGGCTCAGTAACAGGGACCCTGGGATCGTGACCTGAGCCAAAGGCAGACACTTAACTAACTGAGCTCCCCAGGAGCACAAAACTTTGGAAAGTTTAAACAAATCTGTAATGCTTCTGAATTGTGTCTAGGAATTTACACCGAAGGTGTAGGCAGTAAATTCTACTGGAATGGGTCATGCTGAATGTTCAAGTAGTCTCTGACAAAACTCACGCAGTTTCTCCTAGGTATGGTAAAACTCAATAAAAAGTTTTAAAAATGAGAGAGAGAAAGAAAATCACCAAAGGTGACATAGCTTACCAGTGGCAGAGTTGGGATATAAACTCATGTTCATATGTTTTTCCTCCCTGGACAGCAAAAAGTCCAGAGGCTCTCTATGCCCCCAAATCAAATGATCTCCTTCTCAATTTTGCATAAGGCCAATCTTGCAAATAATTTTTAAATAATTCTTAAGTGCTAAAGATAGTTACAGAATAAAAGGAAAAGAATGCTTTCAAAATACTATATTATTAAGCCAAGCTTGAGAGTACATTTGGGATTTATAAGAGGATTTGGAGAATTTAATAAAACAGTTATTTAAAAAGAGAACAAGAGGCTCTTTGATATGGATTTAACAAAATTTTAGGAACAGTTAGGAAAGACTCACTTGCATGGAGTCTAATTAGTATGTTGGATTTGTTGGGGGAGAAATTAATTGCTAACGTGGAGAAATATTCTGAAAAATTATGTTTTCAGAAAAGTCACTAAGTCTTACCATTATAGACCTTTCCGTTTCCCCCTAGTCTTTCAAAATTCTGTTTTCTTTGCTCTTTTTTTTTTTTTCTCTCTTTTTGCTCTTTGCCAGCACCTTCATCTGCTACTTTCCCTTTAACCAAGAACTCAATGCAAGTTTCTCCTAAAATCTGGATCTCCGGCCTTAGCCTCTCGCTAGGCCCCACAAGTACATTTTCATCTGCTTCTAGAATTGCAGCAAGGTATCCAGTTAACATCTCAAACTCAAAACAAATTCATTATTCTTCCTTAAAATGTGGCCCTCCTTCTGATTTCTTTGTTTCTGACATCATCATCTTCCCAGTTATCCACTTTACACCTTGGATTGTTTTTTTCTAATCCCCCTTCTCTGCCCTATAGATTTTGTCCTGTTCAAAATTCCATGTACTGCACTCATGGAACCACTTCTATCTGCCCCAGTCTTTCCCTTCTTGCTATCTATTCTAATCATTGGTAACCCAGACGCACTGAAGCAGGATACTATTGATATTCTGGCCGCATAATTCTTTTTTTTTTTTTTTTTTTT